>NC_081378.1:51432375-51604875 GCF_030684315.1 Stegostoma tigrinum
GAGCAATCATTACATCTTGTCTACATGTAACATGGTGGTTCAGCGGTTAGCACAGCTCCCACAAAGTGCCAGGGACCCAGGTTCGATTCCAACCTTGGGTGATTGTCTGTGTGGAGTTTGTACATTCTCCCCGTTTCTGCTTGGGTTTCCTCTGATACCTGCAGTTTCCTCCCACGGTCCAAAGATCTTCAGGCTAGGTAGATTAGCCATGCTTAATTGCTCTTAGTGTTCAGGGACGTGTGGGTTAGGGTGTGTTGTAGGGGTCTTTCGGGCTGAAGGGCCTGTTTTCACACTGTGGGGAATCTATGATGAACAATGATCTATGAACTCCAGACCCAGACAATATGGTTCACTCTTAACCGTCCTTTGAAATGTGTTTGTGAGCTTCATCATTCAAGGGCAATTCAGATGGGCAATAAAGACTGGCCTAGACAGCGATGCCCACATCTCATGACAGAATGGACAAAGGTTTGTATTTGCATTTAATCAACCTGTTCAGACATGCTGTGACACATTTTACACAAGACCAGCCTTGTGCCAGTCTTTACTTCTGAGGTGACTGGGTGGGGTGGGGGTTCTTGTGTTGCAGTGGTAGAGACCCTACCTCTTGTGTCAGAGCCTGGGTTGAAGTCCCAACTGCCAAAGACATGTGTCATAACAAATTCTATAGAAGTTCACCATCACCTCCTTGCTGTTGTACAGTGATCCCCTGTTAATAAAGCTGAGAGTATTGTATACTTTATTAACTGCTCTCCAATTGTCCTGTCACCTCCAACGACCTGTGCATCAATAGGATCCCTACGGTGCATCCAACCAATCAAGTATGCACCAACCTCTGAAGAGTATACTGCCCAGACCCAGTCTCCTTACCCTGTCCCTATAGCCCTGCATTTCCCACAGCTACTGCACCTAGCCTGCATATCTTTGAACTCTACAGGGCAATTTAGCATGGCCTTTCCACCTAACCAATATTTGGAGTATGGGAGGAAACCAGAGCACCCAATGGAAACCCGCACAGACACTGGAAGATCTGAGAACTACACACAGACTGCCACCCAAGGCTGGAATTGATCCCGGACCCCTGGAGCACTGCACTCTCTATTCTATGCTGTCTTTTCAGTTTTTTTCTGACAAAAATGCATCACCTCACACTTCTCTGTATTGAACCTCTTCTGTCCCCTGTCTCCCCACTCCACAACTTGTCAAAATCCTGTTGGAGTTCCACACTGTCCTCCTCACAGTTTACAATTCTTGCAAGTTTTGTGTCAGATTCAAACTCTTAAATTGTCCCCTGCACACCAATGTCAAGATCATTAATATACATCACAAAAATCAAGTGTCCCAATGCTAACCCTATATAGGAATTTATGAGATAGGAGTAAGAGTAGGCCACGCAGCCCCTCAAGCCTGCTCCATCATTCACTAATATCTGATTGTAGCCTCTACTTGACTTTCCTGCCAATACCCTATAGCCTTTCACCCCCTTTGCTTAATAAGAATCTATCCACCTCAGTCTTAAAAATGTTCAAAGAGTTAGGCTTCATTATCTATTGAGGATATTTTCAAGGACTCATGACCCTTATTGGGAAAACAAGACTCATCTCTGTTTCAAGCGGGCAACACCTTACTTTTAAACAGTACTTGTAACAGTAGGTTCTTATACGGAAGAAAACCTCCTTTCCCCACTTACCCAGACCCTTCAGGGTCTTATATGTTTTAAATTGGTTGTCTCTTACTCATACTAAACCCCAGTGGATACAGTTTTAGCCTGTCCAGCCGTTCCTCATAAGGCATTTCATCCACTGTGAACTGTTTCCAATGCATTTAGCCTAAGATATGAGAGCAGAAGTAAGCTATTTGGCCCATTGAAAAATGATGTAGCATTCAAAGAGATCATGGCCAATTTGATAATCCTCAACTCCACTTTACTATGAGACCATTTATATCCATCATTAAGTAAGGAAACTGATACTGTACACTGTTATGGTTTTATCACTGCCTTGTATGACTGATGCATAACCTTCATTCAAATTCTCCTTCAATAAGCGATAACATCCTTCTGGATTTCTAAATCACTTGCTGGACCTTTTGTGGTTTATGCACGAGGACGCTGAACCCCCTGTGTATCTCAGAGTTCTGCAATCCCTTAGTGTTCAGATACTGCACTTTTTCCCTCTTCCTGCCAAAATAGAGACTTTCACACTTGCCAACGTTGTACTTCATTTGCCAGAATTTTTTCCACTCACTTAACCTATTTATGTCAATTTATAGCCTAATTATATTCTCTTTACAGCTTACATGTCTGTGTGACTTTGTGTCATCAGCAAATTTGGTGGCTATATCTTCAGTCCTCTCATTCATGTCGTTTACATATATTGTAAATTATTATCCCAGCACTGATCTTATGCCTATCTTTATATCGCGTCAATCAACAAAGAAGACCCATTTATTTCCGAATCTCTGCTTCTTGTTAGCCAGCCAATGTTCTAGACATGCCATGTGTTATACTCAACACCATGAGCTTTTATTTTCTGCAATAATCTTTGACATGGCATCATATCAAATAATCTTCCAAGTACAATGCATCCACTCACCTATACCATATTTTGCTTCCTCAAAGAACTTCACTAAATTGTTTAAACATGATATTTCCTTACACCAAATCATGTTGACTGTGCCTAGATACCTTAAACTTTTCTAAGTGCCCTTCTCAAACGCCTTTAATAACAACTTCTGACATCTTCCCTATGACAGAAGCTAACTGGCCTGTAGTTTTCTGCTTTTTCCGCCCTCGCTCTCTTTTTTACTAAATGAGTTACATTCACTGTGTTCCAATCTAAAGGAACCTTCCCTGAATTGAGGGAGTTTTGCAAAATTAAAACCAGTGTAAGAACTATGACAGTAGCCATAATCTTTAAGACCCTAAGATGAAGTCCAGCGGGATCTGGAAATTGTCATCCAGTAGCTCCAACAATTACTTCGTACTGCTTCCCTGGTAATTTGCGTGATTTCCTCTGTTCCTTACATTTCCTGATTTACAGCTATCTCTAGGATGCTACTTTTATCTTCTATAGTGTAGACGTATCAAATCTACAACTTACCTGTAGGATCGATGCTCAGTTTGTTAACTGTTCTTTCTTTAAATATCTATAGATACTCTGTTTTTATACTTCTGGCTAGCTTGATCTCATACTCTAAAGTGTGCCAACTTCTTAATCTTTCTTATCATCAGATCATGAGTGATTTGTTAGTACCTTTCCCAAGAGCTCACTGTTGCTGTCATTTCCACATGGTGTTCCCTGATCTTTACATTTAAATCGGACTGAGATTTATATTTATTAAATATTATTAGGATTCTGTAGTGTGACAGAAGTGTGGAGCACAGGAGAAATGTTTTCATGATTGGCAACAAATGTTGACTGCACACCAAACTGCACAATACTAAGCTACTGGAGAATTTAAGTTGGGTAGGAAGAGAAATTTTGCATTTCTAATGTGGCTTTCACATCCTCATAATATTCCAAAGCGTCACCAAGCCAATGAAGTATGTTTAAGGTATAGTCACTGTTGTCATGTAGGAAGCATGAATTGATGTACAGCAATGAAGGGTTTTTGGACCTTGCAGTCCCTGCAGTGATCCTGAATGGATCTTGTCCAACTGAGTCACCATCCAGTCCCTGCAGTGCTGTTCACTCTAGGCAGGCTTAGCTGTCTTCTTCACACATGGTATTACCAAACATCTGGCCTCTCCATGTTGACCTTTCCTGCTGCCTGCGTCCAAGCAGCGAAGAGCTCCCGGAGAATCTAGGGCCCCAAACTTAACATACACAGGGACCCTGCAAAGGCAAATTCTTCCTTTCTGCATGGCAAGATCCCATAGCTGCAATGACAAGACCATCTTTTTGTGAGAGAAATATAAGCTGGAACACTGTTAAAATGAATTTACATAATATTATGTACTGTGCTTACTTAGGGAGGACAATCAGGGTGAGCAACAGCCTGCTCAGTGACACCCAGTTTGGGTTCTGTCAGAGCCACACGGTTCTGGACCTCATTACAGCCTTGGTTCAAACATGGATGAAAGAGCTGAATTCAAGATGGTGAAGTGAGAGTGACAGCCCTTGACATCACAGCCCTATTTGTCCGAGTCTGGCATTAAGAAGCCCTAAGCAAAACTGGAATCAATGGGTATTGGGGGGAAACTCTCCACTGGCTGGAGTCATACCTGGCACATAGTAAGATAGTTGAGGTTGTTGGCAGTCTGTCATCTCAGCTCTGGGACAATCTCTGCAGGAGCTCCTCAGGGTAGTGCCCTAGGCCCAACCATCTTCAGCTGCTTTATCAATGACCTTCCCTCCGTCATAAGGTCAGAAGTGGGGATGTTAGCGCAGTGTTTAGCACCATTCATGGCTCCTCAGATACTGAAGCAGTCCATGCAGCAAGATCTTGAATAGTATCCAAGTTTGGGCTGACAAGTGGCAAACAATATTCAATGCCAGACAATCAACCCTTGTTATTTCAAGACTATCATTACTATCATTGAATTCCCAACCATCAACATTTTGAGGGTTACCATTGACCAGAAACTCAACTGGATTTGCCATCTAAATGCAGTGACTACAAGAGCAGGTCAGAGGCTAGGAATCCCGCGGCGAGTAACTCGCTTCCTGTCTCCCCAAAGCCTGTCCATCATCTACAAGGCACGAGTCAGGAGTGTGATGGAATATTCCCCACTTGCCAGGGTGAGTGCAGCCGCAACAACACTCAAGAAATTTGACACTGTCCAGGACAAATCAGCAGCTTGATTGGCACCACATCCACAAGCATCTGCTCCCTCCACCACCGACACTCAGTAGCAGCAATGTGTACTATCTACAAGATGCACTGCAGAAATTTACCGAAGTTCCTTAGACAGCACCTTCCAAACCCGCAATGACTTCTATCCACAAGACAAGGGCAGCAGTATGGGAATGCCACTTGAAAGTTCCTGTCCAAGCCACTCACCATCCTGACTTGGAATATGTTGCTGTTCTGTCACTGTCACTGGAATTCCCTCCCTAAGGGCATCATAGGTAAACCCACAGCACATGGACTGCAGCCGTTCAAGAAGACAGCTCACCACCACCTTCTCAAGGGCAACCAGGGACAGGCAATACATACTGAGGAGTAGCAACACCCACAAATGAATTTTTAAAGGAAAAAAAATCTCCTTGTGCAACTTAGATTTAAAGAGTGATTAGATTTGGTTCTCCTTTTGCGGCCATTAGTGCTGTAAAATGATGGTTTATCTTGTTTCGGTTAACTTTGCGTTAAACATCACCCAGTGAAACTCAGGAGCCCCACTCTAGTGTGGCAGTCTGTGCTACATTTGCAGAGGAAGAGCACAATTCCGGTTCAGTTCAAGGGAGTTTGAAATATGTCAGTTTTGCTCTGATCCAAATAAACAACTGCTGTAATGCAGCACTCAAGAAGATTTTAACTAACTTGGACAAGAAATAACCTGAGTGTTATTGAGGGAGTTTGATCAAGAAAATTGAAAAACAAGAACTACTGAAGTTTAGTTTTCACAAAATTATTTCTCCCCTTTCTATCATTTTCCTCTGCGGTGCTGTGAAGTATAATGAGAGGAAGTCCACAATTAGACAGTTTCACAGTTTATTGAGCTACTGAACATGCTACAATCTGCAGGAAGTGCCTTCAGGAAACTACTACCTAAATCCTGTGAGTGACAAAAACATGCAAAGAAATCAAAAATTCGTAAACAATTGTGAGTCACAATGATCTTTTCCTTAGTAGAACATTTAGTTCTCAAAAAATATTTTATTAATCCTATCCATAAAAAAATCTTACACTACAAAGGTAATTAGGACATGATAGTTATAGTCATTCATTTGAATAATTCAGTCCAAATTATTCAATGGCTTAGCCAATTTTACAAGTGTTGGTGGCACATATCCATATCTCTGGAATATTGCAAATCTTAAGTCTGTATGCATTCCTATCAACTTCTCTGATTATAAATGCTTGTATCACGTATATGAAGGAAATTTACTCTGTAAATATGTCACATTGTAATTACATCTTCCTGGGAATGCTGGTGTTGCAGCCCTACTGAGTGCTGAGGGTGGTCTTGTCTTCCAACATACAACATGAGGGAAGGTTGGTATGATTAGCAATTTTGGATAAGGCATTATTGATAACTTATTGATAATGCACCAATGGTAGGAACACCTTGCTAATAATGGAAAAAGTAGAAATGTTGCAAGTACAGAGCAGAGGGATCTCTGGGCAAAACATTGATTTGATTTTGCTCACTGCACACTGCAGATTCCAACATGCCCCGTTTGTTCTTCTTAGCATTTTATGTATGTGCACAATACAGTTTTTAATATTAAAATAGTAACCGTGTTATTGAATGCAGCAAAATCTCATATCTGCTGGCAGACTGTGCAGTTTAGTCACAAAGGGATGGTTTAGAATCCACGGACTCATCCAGTACATTGTAGAGGAGAAGTGATCAGCTGTTCACACACTTCTATAAACTTCATTCACTTTTTCTCCCTTGCCTCTCGTCTACTCTTGTAGTCTTCAGGAATCTATTACTCCATTCTTCACTTAAGTTTCTGATTATGAAAGATGGTTAAGTGAAAGCACAGATGCCTAAAACATCATACCTAATGGTGGAAGATTTGCACAACATGATGAACAATGACACTGTGGGACCAAGTGCTGTTACATCTGTGACTTACTGGTGGTGTCAATTTTTATCTGATAACCCTCCTGTGAAGCACCTTCGTAGATAGCTCAAGTGTCAGTGGTAGTATATAAATGCATGTTTATTGCTGTTGGACACTGACTACATTGTGCCTCTGGGGTATGAGTATTGATTGGCAACAAGCAACAGTGGTGTTTTACTCTGCCATCTTGTGGCAGGAGGAAGCTCTGCAAGCACATCTGGCACTGCTGGATAAATATTTTCAAAAATACTAAGGACATACTTTGAGAACAGGACTCGTCCTTTGAAAATATTCAAAGTGATTGAGCTCCAAACTATGAAATGCCCAGGAGTCCAGCAGGGACATTTCCAACATCCTCACCAGACTTTAGAATTCTGCTCAATGTAAATGTGGCTTCACTTCTATGACCCAAACTCTGGGCCTTTACACTTGCTGGAAGTGGGCAGTTCGTTATAAGATTAACGGTTATTCTTGAATTAAAACGTAATGGATCAGAAAACAGGAGAGGTGCCCACTGCAATCTGATCTACCTTTGAAGACAACAGACCCTACACTGTCCCTTTAAGTTTGACATAATATATATTTACCAGTGAACACCCATAGTTAGAAAGCAACAGAAAAAGCGAGCAATTATTGATGGTACAGACACTTGAAAATAATAATCAGTCCACATGAAGGTGAAATACCTTAGAAGTAAGTTGGCAAGACTTTGGGAGGAAATTTTTTTTGTAGACTTCCTGATTGTAAGAAAGTGTATATGCAATAGGAGCACTTTGAGTTGGCATAACATTCTCAAATGAGTGAGTAAGACTCTTGTGGTAATGTCCTTATCGCAGAAGTGTGCTGTTACAGGTTGACTCGAAAATAATTTTTTGGATGATAGTGAGTCAGTGGCCTCTCTTATGTGTCTCTCATCGACCTTGAAGTAAAACTGGTGACAGAAATCACATGGGCTGCTAATATGTTCTTATTTGTTTTACGCTATCTCACAAAGACAAGATCCACCTAATATCACTCGACTAATTCCAAGGGTCCATTCCAGAAACTGAGTTTGTTGGTGACTGAACTGAGGAGGATGGCAGTGCAATAGCTCAGTTGAGATCTCTCAGAAGGAAGAGGTCACAATAAGTGGGCTAGTTCCTATATGTCAAATAGGTAGCAGCTCATTTGACCCCAGGTTTCAGATCGAGCAGTTCCACATAGGAGGAAATGTTATTTCTGTAGCACCCTTCAATTGCAGCATAACAACAAGTCACATTTATACATATGTTAATATGATCAAATGTCCCCAGGAGGTTATGAGAAAAGATTTAACATCGCACAGTGCAGGGTGACATTAGGGCAGATAGCTAGTATTTTTTGTAAAAGAGGAAGCTTCCTGAAGAAAGGTGTTAGAGATAGAGGAGAGAGGTTCCAGAAGGGGATTCCCAAGTTCAGAGTCAACACATCTGGTAGCTCAGATGGTGGTAGTTTAAAATCAGTGACTCTCTAGATATAAAAGTTCAATAGCCCTAATGAGGATAGGACCTGAGGACATTATGGAGCTGGGAGGGGTGAAGCCTTGCAGGGATTTGAAAATAAGGTCTAAAATTTTAAATTTGAGGCATTTTGTGTTCGGAAATAAATGTAGATTAGTGAGTACGGGGGAGGACTGTGAACAGAATGCAGAGATGTTGCAGTCTGATTTGGACAAGTTACATAGTGGGTTGATCCATGGGAGATGAAGTATAATGTGGGTAAAAGTTATCCACTTTGGGAGGTAAACAGGAAGGCAGATTATTATCTGAATGATGACGGTTTGGGAAAGGTGAGGGGTACAGTGGGACCTGGGTGTCCTTGTGCACCAGTCACTGAAGGTAAATATGCAGGTGCAACAGGCTGTAAAGAAGGTAAATGGTATGTTGGCCTTCATTGCGAGAGGTTTTGAGAAAAGGAGCAGGTATGCCTTGCTACACTTGTAGTTGGTGAGACTGTACCTGGAGTATTGTGTGCAGTTTTGGTTTCCTTATCTGCAGAAGGATGTTCTGGCTATGTAAGGAGTGCAGCAAAGGTTTACCAGACTCAGATAGTTCTAAGGAAGGGTCACTGGACGCAAAAGCTTAACTCTGATTTCTCTGCACAGGTGCTGTCAGACCCACTGATCTTTATCAGCAATTTCCGTTTTTGTTTTTGATTTATAGCATCCACAGTTCTTTCAGTTTTTATTTACCAGACTGATTCTTGGGATGAAGAGATACTGGATCAGTAAGGGCGTTATAAACTAGAGTTCAAAAGAATTAATGGGGGGGAGACCTTGCAGAAACCTATACAGTCCTGACAGGATCAGACAGGATAATGCAGGCAGGATGTTGCCGATGACCAGAGAGTCCAGAACCAGGGGTCACAGTCTAAGGATATAGGGTAGATCATTTAAAACTGAGAAGAGGAGCAATGGCTTCATTCAGAAAATGGATAAACTCCACTATTTGCTGCCTGGTAGTTTGAAAATGTCTCTGCTTCTGCCCTCCCTTCAAAGTTATGCCATTAAACCTGTATTGTCTCTCTGTTTCTTCTACCAAAATGCATTACTTCACATTTCACTGTGTTGAAATTCATCTGCCACGTGTCTGCCCATTTGCCCGTCTGAAGTCGTTCAGCATCATCTTCACAATTCTCTATTCTCCCTAGCTTAGTACCATCTGCAAATTACCCTCAACCACCCATCTCCAAATTGTTTATGTAAATCATGAAAAGCAAGTGATTCTACACTGATCCCTAGGGAACATTACTTTCAACTCATCTCCCATCTGAGAAATGCTCAACTATGTTTATGTATCTATAAAAAGTTTCTTGTAGCCATGCAGCCAAAAATCCATCAGTCACAAACATTTTAATTTGCTAACCAAACTGCCATGTGGCACCATGTTGCCTTGTGCTCCCATGAGGTGTTTGAACAGTTCATCAACTTTGGTAATACCATTCACCCCAACCTCAAATTCACCTGGACAATCTCTGATACTTCCCTCCCCTTCCTGGACCTCTCCGTCTCCATCTCGAAACTGACATGTATTTCAAGCCCACAGCTATCTGGGCTACACCTCCTCTCACCCACCCTCCTGCAAGAATGCGATCCCCTACTCTCAACTCCTCCACCTCCGCCATGTCTGCTTCCAAGATGGAGCATTCCACTTCCGAACATCCCAGATGTCCTCCTGTTTCAAGGACCGCAACATCCCCCTTCTGGTGATTGAAAATGCTCACAACCGCATCTCTTGTATTTCCCGCACTTCTGCCCTGTCATCCCTTCCCCCCGACAAAAATAAAGCCTTGTTCTTACATACCACCGCACTAACCTCCACATCCAGAGTTTCATTCCCCTCCGCCACTTCCACCATCTACAATATGGCCTCGTAACCAAAGAGATATTTCCCTCTCCACCTATATCTGCCTTTTGTATGACTGCTCTCTCCATGACTCCCTCATCCTGTCCACACTCACCACTAGCCCCACCACCCCCGGAACCTTTCCCTGCAACCACAGGAGGTGCTACACCTGCCCCTACACCTTCCCTCTCACTTCCATTCAAGGCACAAAACAAACCTTCCATATCAGACACATCTGTCAACTTGGTCTACTATATTGTTTCCTCGCCGATGTGGCCTCCTCTACATCAATGAGACCAAGCGTAGACTCAGAGACCGTTTTGTAGAGCACCTGCACTCTGTTTGCAACAAACAGCAACACCTTCCAGTCGCTAACCATTTTAACTCCCCCTCCCACTCCCTGGCTGATATGTCCATCCTGGGTCTCCTTCACTGTCACAATGACACCACCTGCAAACTGGAGGAGCAACACCTCAGATTCCACCTTGGGAACCTGCAGCCCAATGGCCTAAACGTGGAATTCACCAGTTTCGAAATCTCCCCACCCTTGGCCTTGTCCCATGTTCAACCCTCCCCCTCTCATCCCCGCCTCCTTGACCCGACATAACCTGCCCATCTTCTGTCCCACCTATCCGCTCCTCCCATCCCGTTGAGCAAACCCCACCACTGCCTACCTACTCACCTATCATCATCCCATCTACCTTCCCCAGCCCCACCTCCCCTCTCCTCTATATATTTCCCTCCTCCTCCTGCCTGGCAGCTGTGATCCTCCAGCTCCATACTGTGTTGTCATGATATTAAATGTTTTCTGAAAGTCCACATGTGCAATATCGATAGCCCTAAGCTCATCTACTGCCTGGGTTACCTCGGTAAAAGGCTCAATTAAATTTGTTGGACATGAACATGGCTGTCTGGATTCAGAATTGGTTGGCTAACAGGAGGCAGAGAGTGGTTGCAGATGGTAAGTATTCTGTCTGGCGGTCAGTGCTGAGTGGTGTCCCGCAGGGCTCTGTTCTTGGGCCTCTGCTCTTTGTAGTTTTTATAAATGACTTGGATGAGGAGATTGAGGGGTGGGTCAGTATGTTTGCTGAAGACACAAAGGTTGGAGGTGCCGTTGATAGTATCGAGGGCTATTGCAGGCTTCAGCGAGACATTGACAGAATGCAGAGCTGGGCTGGGAAATGGCAGATGGAGTTCAACCTGGATAAATGCGAAATGATGCATTTTGGAAGGTCGAACTTAAATGCTGAATATAGGATTAAAGGCAGGATTCTCGGCAGTGTGGAGGAACAGTGGGATCTTGGTGTTCAAGTGCATAGCTCCCTCAAAGTTGCCACCCAGGTGGATAAGGTTGTTAAGAAAGCATATGGTGTTTTGGCTTTCATTAACAGGGGGATTGAGGTTATGCTGCAGCTCTACAAAACCCTGGTGAGACCACACTTGGAATATTGTGTCCAGTTCTGGTCACCCTATTTTAGGAAAGATGTGGAGGCTTTGAAGAGGGTGCAAAGGAGGTTTACCAGGATGCTGCCTGGACTGGAGGACTTGTCTTATGAGGAGAGGTTGACTGAGCTCGGACTTTTCTCTCTGGAGAGAAGGAGGAAGAGAGGTGACCTGATGGAGGTGTACAAGGTAATGAGAGGCATGGATAGAGTTGATAGCCAGAGACTTTTCCTCAGGGCAGGATTGACTGCCACGAGGGGTCATAGTTTTAAGGTGTTAGGAGGAAGGTATAGAGGAGACGTCAGAGGGAGGTTCTTCACCCAGAGAGTTGTGAGCGCATGGAGTAGTTTGCCAGTGGTAGTCGTGGAAGCAGAGTCATTAGTGACATTTAAGCGACTGCTGGACATGCACATGGACAGCAGTGAATTGAGGGGAATGTAGGTTAGGTTAGCGAGTTTTGAGAAGATTTGTAGCTCAGGTTGAGGTTCTGGATGTGAGTTTGCTCACTGAGCTGGAAGTTTAGTTTTCAGACGTTTCATCACCATTCTAGGTAACATCAGTGAGCCTCCGGTGAAGCGCTGGTGTTATGTCCCGCTTTCTATTTATCTGGTTTGGTTTCCTTGGGTTGGTGATGTCATTTCCTGCGTTAGTGATGTCATTTCCTGTTCTTTTTCTCAGGGGATGGTAGATTGGCTCCAAATCAATGTGTTTGTTGATGGAATTCCGGTTGGAATGCCACGCTTCTAGGAATTCTCGTGCGTGTCTCTGTTTGGCTTGTCCTAAGATGGATGTGTTGTCCCAATCAAAGTGGTGTCCTTCCTCATCTGTATGTAAGGATATGAGTGATAGTGGGTCATGTCGTTTTGTGGCTAGTTGATGTTCATGTATCCTGGTGGCTAGCTTTTTGCCTGTTTGTCCAATGTAGTGTTTGTCACAGTTCTTGCAAGGTATTTTGTAGATGATGTTTGTTTTGCTTGTTGTCTGTATTGGGTCTTTTAAGTTCATTAGCTGCTGTTTTAGTGTGTTGGTGGGTTTGTGGGCTACCCTGATGCCAAGGGGTCCGAGTAGTCTGGCAGTCATTTCGGAAATGTCTTTGATGTAGGGGAGAGTGGTTATGGTTTCTGAGCCCGTTTTCTCTATTTGTTTGGGTTTGTTGCTGAGAAATCGGCGGACTGTGTTCATTGGGTACTCGTTCTTTTTGAATACGCTGTATAGGTGATTTTCCTCTGCTCTGCGTAGTTCCTCTGTGCTGCAGTGTGTGGTGGCTCGTTGGAATAATGTTCTAATGCAGCTTTGTTTGTGGGTGTTGGGATGGTTGCTCCTGTAGTTCAGTATTTGGTCCGTGTGTGTTGTTTTCCTGTAGACGCTGGTTTGAAGTTCCCCATCGGCTGTTCGCTCTACTGTGACATCTAGGAATGGCAGTTTGTTGTTATTTTCCTCCTCTTTTGTGAATGTTATGCCAGTAAAGGGTATTATTGATGGTCTTGAAGGTTTCCTCTAATTTGTTTTGTTTGGTGATGACAAAGGTGTCATCCACGTAGCGGACCCAAAGTTTTGGTTGAATGATTGGCAGAGCTGTTTGTTCGAGTCTCTGCATTACTGCCTCTGCTAAGAACGCTGATATCGGGGATCCCATGGGTGTACCGTTGGTTTGTCTGTAGGTTTTGTTATTGAAAGTGAAGTGGGTGGTAAGGCATAGGTCCACCAGCTTGATGATGTTGTCCTTGCTGATGAGGTTGGTGGTGTCTGGTGTATGTGTCTTCTGTTCTTCTAATAGTGTCGTCAGTGTTTCTTTGGCCAGGTTGATGTTGATGGATGTGAACAGGGCTGTTACGTCAAAGGAGACCATTATTTCATCCTCTTCTATCTTGGGTGGAGCGAATGGAGTGGTGGGAGTCTTCTACTAGTACAAATAGAAAGCGGGACATAACACCAGCGCTTCGTCGGAGGCTCACTGATGATGTTACCTAGAATGGTGACGAAACGTCTGAAAACTAACCTTCCAGCTCAGCGAGCAAACTCACATCCAGTAGGTTAGGTTATTTTATTTTTGGATTAGGATTATTCCACAGCACAACATCGTGGGCTGAAGGGCCTGTACTGTGCTGTACTTTTCTACGTTCTATGTTCTATGAACATCTACCTGTAGTGCTGCCAGCCTTTTTAGCACGTCTTCTTTATCTATCACTTTATAGCTCAGTTGCTTAACACCCACATTTTCAACTGAGTCATTGTCACCATCCTCTATTTTGGCAAAGACAGAAGCAAAATATTCATTCAGTATCTCTGCCATACATTTTGTTTCAGAGAGCAGTTTACCCTACTTGTTCCTTATGGACCCCTTTCTATCCTTCACTAATCATTTACTTTTAACATGCTTGAAGAACACTTTACTATTTGTTTTAGCACAGCTTGCCATCCTTTCTTCACGCTTCCTCATTCCAACCTTAATCTCTCTTGCATTTGAGTTACTCTTCCTCGTTTCTATTCCTATTATTTTTTCCCTTATTTTCTTATCACTATCCTTAGTCATCCAGGGTATTCTAGGGATCATTCAGTTTTATTTGTCATGGGTATGTACCTAGCTAATACCCTGTTCATCTTTGTTTTGAAATTGTCCTTATTTTTCATCCTCTGTTTTATCCACCAGACTGCATTTCCAATCAACCTGTTCCAGGTGAAACTTAGGCCCCTAAAGTCTATCCTTTTCTGCTAACCAATCCAGGAAATGTTTTACTCCCATGATCCTTTTTGGTGTGTATTGGTCTTTTATTTTATATGGTATTTTATTCAATACATTCTGGAAATCCAACTATAATACATTTACTTCTGTTTTAACTTACTGGTGGAATGTGAGATCACTGACTGGGCCAGCATTTATTGCCCTTCCCTAGCTGCCCTTGAGAAGGTGGGGGTAAGCTGCTTTCTTTAACCGCTAAGTCCATGTGCTGTAGGTTAACCCACAATGTCGTAAGGGAGTGAATTTCAGAATTTTGATCCACAACACAGAAGGATTATGTTTCCAAGTCAGGATGGTGAGTGGCTTGGAGGGGAACTTGCAGGGGGTGGAGTTCCCATGCATCTGCCGCTGTTGTCCTTCTGGATGGAAGTGTGTTTGGAAGGTGCTGTCTCAGGATCTTTGGTGAATTTCTGTAGTGCATCTTGTACACACTGCTGCTATTGAGTGTTGGTGGTGGAGGGCGTAGATGCTATTGGAAATGATGCCATTCAAGCAAACTCTATTGTAGTTGGCATCATACCTGATACGTAGAAAGATGATCATGATTGTTGGAGGTCAGTGGATGGATGGTGTCAGGCTTCCTGAGTGATGTTGGAGCTGCACCCATCCAGGCAAGAGGGGAATGTTCCATCACACTCCTGCCTTCTGCCTTGTCAGCAGTGGACAAGCTCTGGGGAGTCAGGAGGTGAGTTATGTGCTGCACGATTCCTAGGCTCTGACCTGCTTGTGTAGCCACTGTGTTAATGTGGTGAGTCCATTTGAGTTTCTGGTCAATGGTAGCACCCAGGATGTTGATTGTGGAGGATTCAGTTGATTAATATCATTTAATGTTCAGGGTGGTGGTTAGATTGTCTCTTATTGGAGATGGTCATAGCCTGGCATTTGTGTGGTGCAAATGTTGCTTCTCATTTGTCACCCAAGTCTGGATATTATCTGTGCCTAATAGCATTTGAACATGGACTGCTTCAGTATCTGAGGAGTCAGGAGTGTTGCTGAATATTGTGCAATCTCGGTGAACATCCTCACTTCTGACCTTATGATGGAGGGAAGGTCATTGCTGAAACAGCTGAAGATGGTTGGGCCTAGGGCACTACCCTGAGGAACTCCAGCACAGATGTCCCAGAACTGAGATGACTGACCTCCAACAATCATGATCATCTTTCTACGTATCAGGTATGATGCCAACTACAATAGAGTTTGCCCCCTGATACCCATTAGTTCCAGTTTTGCCAGGGCTCCTGATGCCGCACTCAGTTGAATGCGGCCTTTATATCATAGACTGTCATTCTCACCTCACCTCTGGAATTCAGCTGTTTTGTCCGTGTTTGAACCAAGACTGTAATGATATCAGGAGCTGAGTGGCCCTGGTGGCACCCAAACTGGGCATCACTGAGCAGGTTATTTCTGAGCAGGTGCTGCTTGATAGCACTGTTGATGGCACCTCTATCTGTGTAATAATTACGCCCTCAAAAAACTCGAGGAAATTTGTTAAACACGGCTTCCTTTTTGTCAAACCACATTGTCTGATCATGCTATGCTTTTCCAAGTTCATTGTTAAGATTTTATTGATAAAATGGATGGTAACAACAAAACTCAACACTTGCTTAATAAATGACATCAGGCTGTTTGGTCTGTAATTGCCCATTTATTGCCCAAAGTTTGTTTACTGTCATGCCTTTTATTTTGGTTACAATTCAGTTGTTCCAGTTCTTCTCTCTGCCCGTCAGATTGGCTTTCAGCTTGAGATTCTTGTTTATGATTGGAATATGCCATTTTCACAATGCGGTCTTCAGTCATATTACGATCACCATGTCTCAGTGAATCTGTTTTTATGATCTTATCAATCAAAATTGCCTCGATTAACAGTACTACACCTAAAATAGCATTATGCCAAATTAGTTCCACGATGTACTGTTCATGGAAATGGTTATGGAAGCATCTTCATCTTTGCCAATTTGATTGGTCCAATCTAAGTGAAGATTAAAGTCACATAATTATTATGTTGCCTTTGTTATAAGACCCAATATTTTTGTTTAATGCCTCTGTTCAGCAGATTAACTGGTGTTATGGAGATTGAAACCGCTCACCCACATTTTCTGACCCTTGCTATTCCTAATGCCCACCCATACTGATTCTACTCCCTAAATTTCTGAGCTAAGATCCTTTCTCACCAGCCCAAGCTCCTTTTCCATTCTGCCTGTTTTGGTTTTTGAAGTGTTTTCTACTCCAGAATATTTATTTCCCGTCTTGGCCATCTTGTAACCACGTATCTATGATAGCAATTAGATTAAGGCCATTTACCCTTCTTTATGCCACTGGTCCATCTATCATCTAAAAAAGTTTTGTGTATTTGGATAAGGTGCATTCTATCATTTTATAAACTGTTGTTCCCCGAATAGACCTAACTATCTGTCCCTTCTCTCCCACTTGATGTCTTTACTGATATCAGTCTACTTTTCTGTTGTCTTAACTTTTATCCCCTCAGTACTAATACCCGATTTAGCCCTGTTTTGCCCACTGGGAGTGCAGGGCAATGGTGTGTAGGGGCTAAATTAGAAAGCAGAACTAAAAAGATTGTAACCTCCAGAATACTACCTAAGCCACAAGCTAATTGCCATAGGGTCCACAAGATTAAAGAGGTAAATGTATGGCTCAAAGATTGTTGTGGGAGAATTTGTCGTCATTGTCACCACTACTGGGGAAGGAGGGATCTGTTCCAATAGGATGGACTCCGTCTGAATCATGCTGGGACTAGATTCCTGGTGAATCTCATAACTAGGGCTGTCGATGGGGTTTTAAATTAAATGGTGAGTGGGGTTCAGTGGGGCGGTGGTTGCATGGAAAATTGTGGAAAAATGTAAAGGTGGGGAGTGAACGGTCAGCAGAGGTTATTAAAGTTTCCAGAACAAAGGGGATGGAAAGAATCAGCAATCTAAGTTCAGGCACAGGAGATAAAGAGATACTTATGAGTTTGGGGACAGTCAATACAGGACTAAGGGTATCAGAGATAATGGGAACTGCAGATGCTGGAGAATTCCAAGATAATAAAATGTGAGGCTGGATGAACACAGCAGGCCAAGCAGCATCTCAGGAGCACAAAAGCTGACGTTTCGGGCCTAGACCCTTCATCAGAGAGGGGGATGGGGAGAGGGAACTGGAATAAATAGAGAGAGAGGGGAAGGCGGACCGAAGATGGAGAGTAAAGAAGATAGGTGGAGAGAGTATAGGTGGGGAGGTGGGAGGGGATAGGTCAGTCCAGGGAAGACGGACAGGTCAAGGAGGTGGGATGAGGTTAGTAGGTAGGTGCACATCTGCCAATGTGGTATACTGCATCCACTGTACCCGGTGCGGCTACCTCTACATTGGGGAAACCAAGCAGAGGCTTGGGGACCGCTTTGCAGAACACCTCCGCTCAGTTCGCAATAAACAACTGCACCTCCCAGTCGCAAACCATTTCCACTCCCCCTCCCATTCCCTAGATGACATATCCATCATGGGCCTCCTGCACTGCCACAATGATGCCACCCGAAGGTTGCAGGAACAGCAACTCATATTCCGCCTGGGAACCCTGCAGCCATATGGTATCAATGTGGACTTCACCAGTTTCAAAATCTCCCCTTCCCCTACTGCATCCCTAAACCAGCCCAGTTCGTCCCCTCCCCCCACTGCACTACACAACCAGCCCAGCTCTTCCCCCCCACCCACTGCATCCCAAAACCAGTCCACCCTGTCTCTGCCTCCCTAACCGGTTCTTCCTCTCACCCATCCCTTCCTCCCACCCCAAGCCGCACCCCCATCTACCTACTAACCTCATCCCACTTCCTTGACCTGTCCGTCTTCCCTGGACTGACCTATCCCCTCCCTACCTCCCCACCTATACTCTCTCCACCTATCTTCTTTACTCTCCATCTTCGGTCCGCCTCCCCCTCTCTCCCTATTTATTCCAGTTCCCTCTCCCCATCCCCCTCTCTGATGAAGGGTCTAGGCCCGAAACATCAGCTTTTGTGCTCCTGAGATGCTGCTTGGCCTGCTGTGTTCATCCAGCCTCACATTTTATTATACAGGACTAAGGATGTTGTACTTAAATGCACACAGTATATGAAACAAGGTAAATGAGCTTGTAGCACAGATAGAAATTGGTGGGTATCCAGAGATGTGGCTGCAAGACAATCCAAGGATAGGAATCCTATCCGAAAGGACTGTGGGGTGGAGTTGTGTTGTTAGTAAGAAATGAAACTAAACTAAATCAATATCAAGATTGATAGAGAGTTGGAGGATACAGAATCTGTGTCGGTCGAGCTGAGGAACCAAAAAGGGGGAAAAGACCCTGATGGGAGTTATGTGCAGGCCTCCTATCAGTCGTCAGAATCCAAGGAAGAAAGTAAATTGATAGATAGAAAAGGCATGTAAGAAAATCATTACTTCAATAATCACGGGGTCTTCACTATGTAAGTGGGCTGGGAAAATCAAGTTGGGAGCGAATCTCAAGCAAAGGAATTCCTGGAATATCGACAACATGGCATTTTGGAACAGTTTGTGGTACAGCTCACTAGGGACAGGCAGAACTGCGTTTGGGAAAGTTTGGTGTAATGAGGCAGGCTTGCTCAGGGAACTTAAGGTCAAGGAACCCCTAGGGGACAGTGACCTTAGTATGATAGGATTCACCCAACAGTTTGAAAGGGAGAAGCTGAAATCAGATGTAATGGTATTACAATTGAATAAGGATAACTACAAAGAAATGAGGGAGGAGCTGGCCAGAGTTGGTTGGAGGGGAATGCAACATTGAAGCAGTAATGGCAGAGGTTTCTGGGATAAATCTGGAAAAGCAGTGGCCCAGTGTATGGTTGGACTGTTAATCTATAGACCCAGGTAACATTCCAGGGAACATGGCAGATGGTGAAATTTGAATTAATTGAAAATATGGAATTAAGAGCCTAATGATGGCCATGAATCCATGATCAATTGTGGAAAAAAAATCCATCTGCTTCAGTAACGCCCTTTAGGGACGAGAACTGCCATTGTTACCTGATCTGACCTACAGACTCACTGCATTTAGGGATGGGCTAGCCAGCAATGCTCTCATCCTGTGAATGAGTAAAAATAATCAGGACGCACAGCAAGAATTCATCCCAACGAAGAAGAAACATACTAAGGGAGGATGAGGCGACCATGGCTGACAAGAGAAGTCAGGGACAGCATAAAAGCGAAAGAAAAAGCATACAGTGTGGTCAAGATTAGTGGAAAGCCAGAGGATTAGGAAGCTTTTAAAAATGAGTAGAGGACAGCCAACAAAAACAATAAGTGGGAAAGAAGATGAATTATGAAAGTAGGCAGCTAGTCACATGAAAGTAGATTATAGGAGATTCTTTTAGATATCTAAAAGATAAGTGAGAGACAAGATTGGATATTGGACCAGTGGAAAATGAGGGCAGAAAAGTAGTAATGAAAGACAAAAAAATAGTGGAGGAAGTGAATTGGTACTTTGCGTGCTTTACTAGTAGGATGCCAAAACTTTGAGAGTCAGGGGGCAGAGTTGAGTGTAGTGGCCATCACAAAAGGGAAGATGCTGGAGAAGCAAAATGGTCTGAGGGTGGTTAAATCACCCGAGCTGGATGGACTACACTCTTGATGTCTGAAGGAGATAGCTGAGAATATTGTAGAAGGATTGGTTGTGATCTTTCAGGAATCTCTGTAGGCAGGGAGGGTCCTGGAGGATCAGTGTCAATATGTAAAAGCTGTGGACTTAGGAGTGATATTTAGAGTAATTGAACAGTTATCTTAGAGTCCTACTAGATACAACAACTACTTGCAGTTTTTCATTCAGGAAGACATCCTTATAGAGAAGGTCAGGGAGCCTGAGCAGGTCATATGTGGGAAGTTAGGGAAATGACAGAAGGTGCTATCAGACAAATGCAATGTTGAAATTGAATTGTGGAGGGAGATATAGAAAGAAAGGAAGGGGTTAGACAAAGATATGTTAGTGAGGAAACGTTTTTTGAGAATTCAAAGCTGGGGATGGTGAAGATGTTGATGTGGGTATGACCATATTCAGCAATGAGAGATCTGAGCTGATTTTCGCTGAGTTGGAAGTCAGCAATCCTGGAATGTGGTAGATGGAGCAGATTTTTAAGGTAAGAGGAGAGAGATTTTAAAGACATGAAAGGCAAATTTTTTCACACAGTTGGTGGTTTGTATGTGGAGTGAACTTTCTGTGGAAGAATGGATGTGGGCATTAAAGACACTTGGATAAGTACACGCATAGGAAAGGTTAGACTATTTTCTAAATGGGGAAAGGCTTTGGAAATCTGAAGCACAAAGGGACTTGGGAGTCCTAGTTCAGTATTCTGGGCCAGGAACAGGCGGAATGGGACTGGTTTAGTTTGGGATTATGTTTGATATGGACTGGTTGGACCAAAGGGTTTGTTTCTGTGCTGTGTGACTCTATGACTTGAAAATGGCTGATGTAACACCCCCATTTAAGAAAGGAGGAAGGCAGAGGACAGGAGATTATAGGCTAGTTAGCCTGACCTTGGTTGGAGGTAAGATTTTGGAGTCAATTATTAAGATAGAGATTGTGGAGTGCATGGTAAAATAGGACTGAGTCTGCACAGTTTCATCAAGGGGAAGTCATGCCTGACAAATCTGAGAGAATTTTTGGAGGAGATAATGAGGAAGTTAGACAAAGGAGAGCTAGTGGACGTGATCTATTTGGATTTCCAGAAGGCCTTTGACAACATGTTGCATAGGAGGCTACTAAATTAGATGAGAACCCATTGTGTTAGGGGCAAGGTAATGGCATTGATAAAGAATTGGCTGACTGGCTGAAGGCAGAGAGTGAAGACTAAAGAGGTCTTTTTCAGGATGGCAGCCAGTGACTAGGAGCGTTCCGCATGGGTCAGTGTCAGGACCACAGCTCTTCATATTATATATTAACGATCTGAATTAAGGGACTGAGGTCATTGTTGCTAAGTTTGCAAATGAAACAAAGAGAGGTGGAGGTACAGGTAGTGTTGATGATATAGTGAAGTGGGGAGGCTGCAGAAGGACTTGGACAGGCTAGCAGAGTGGGCAAAGAGAGCGGATAGAATACAACTTGAGAATGCATGAGCAGAAGGAATAGAGGTGTAGACTATTTTCTAAATGGGGAAAGGCTTTGGAAATCTGAAGCACAAAGGGACTTGGGAGTCCTAGTTCAGTATTCTGTTCAGGTTAACATGCAGGTTCACTTGGCAGTTATGTTGCAATGTTAGCATTCATTTCAAAAGGGCTAGAATAAAAGAGCACTGATGTACTACTGAGGCTGTATAAGGCTCTGGTCAGATCATATTTGGGAATATTGTGTGCAGGTTTGAGCCTCGTATCTAAGCAATGATGTGCTGAAATTGGAGGGGATTTTAAAGATGTTGAGAAGAATGATCCCAGTGATAAAGGGCTTGTCATATGAGGAGTCGTTGAGCACCCTAGGTGTGTAGTCAGTGGAATTTAGAAGGACAAGGGGTTGGAGGTCCTGATTGAAACTGACAGAATACTGAGAGGCCTGGAAAGAGTGAACGTGGAGAAGATGTTTCCATTGGCAGGAGAGACTAGGAGCTGAGGGCACAGCCTCAGAGTGAAGGGTGACCCTTTAAAGCTGAAATAAGGAGGAATTTCTTCAGCCAGAGGGTGGTGACTGCTGCAGAGGGCTGTGGAGCCAAGTTATTGAGTGTATATAATCAGAGATTAATAGGTTCTTGATGGCTAAGGGGATTAAGTGTTTTAGGGAGAAGGCAGGAGAATTGGGTTGAGAAACACATCAGCCATGATTGGCAGGCAAACCAGACTTGATGGGCTGAATGGCCTAATTTTGCTCCTACATCTTATAGTCGTATGGATAGGCAATAGGTATTAAATGGGCCAAATTAACTCCTACTGCACTGTAAGAATTCTGTTCTTTGCTATTTACATCCTCTGCTTGTGTACAGGACTCAGGTGTATACTTTGCAGGTCAGGGTTGTCCCTTCAGCAAGACTAGAGACACCAGCTTGTTCCCAAAGGGAGTTGTGGACGTACTTCCTAAAAACAGAGTGGGATTCAGTCAGCAGAGGCGGAGAGAGGGACGCTGGCTACGCAGCACTCTGGAAGGGTTCACAGGCAGATGCCAGTCTTTATTCATTTATATATGGTTGGTCCATTCTGCTTCAAACTGTAGCCAGTCCAGTTGATTTAAGTTCACAGTCTAATCCATTGGTTTGTCCTTTGTCTACACCAGAGGTTCGAGCTTTAGTATGAAGTGATCTGAATGATAAGGAGGATTTAAATATTCGGTGGAACGTTTGAGCCTTGCAAGATTTTTACTCTCAGAGAGTGCGGCTCAGACACGGTCGCGGTGAGAGAGTGAGGCTCAGACACGGTCGCGGTGAGAGTGTGCGGCTCAGACACGGTCGCGGTGAGAGTGTGCGGCTCAGACACGGTCGCGGTGAGAGTGTGCGGCTCAGACACAGTCGCGGTGAGAGAGTGCGGCTCAGACACGGTCGCGGTGAGAGAGTGAGGCTCAGACACGGTCGCGGTGAGAGAGTGAGGCTCAGACACGGTCGCGGTGAGAGAGTGCGGCTCAGACACGGTCGCGGTGAGAGAGTGCGGCTCAGACATGGTCGCGGTGAGAGAGTGAGACTCAGGCACGATTGTTATACTTTATGATTGGTTTTGGTTTTGCAATGTAATTATGTACATAGAACATCGAACTGTATAGCTCAGGAATGGGCCCTTTGGCCCACGATGTTGTGCTGAATATGATGCCAAATGAAGTTAGTCTCTTTTGCCTGCCACTGGCCCATATCCCTCAATTCCTTGCATATTCACATGCTTATCTAAAAGTCCCTTAAGTGCCCTTATCATATCTGCCTCCAGCACCACTCCAGCAGTGCGTTTGAGACTCCTGCCACTGTGTGTGTGTAAAAAAAAACCTGCCCGTCACATCTGCTTTGAACTTTCCCCCTCTCACCTTAAATATGTGCTCTGTAGTATCGGACATTTCACCTCTGGGCAAAAAGATACTGACTGTCAGCCCTATTGATGCGTCTCATAATTTTATAGATTCCTGTCAAGTCTCCCCTCAGTCTGCGCCTCTCCAGAGAAAACAACCCAAGTTTTGCTAGCCTCTCCTTATAGCTCATATCCTCTAATCCAGGCAGCATCCTGGTAAACCTCCTCTGCACCCTCTCCAAAGCCTCCACATCCTTCCTGTAATGTGGCGAACAGAACTGAACACAATACTCTTACATAACAAAGTGTGGAGCTGGATGAACACAGCAGGCCAAGCAGCATCTCAGGAGCACAAAAGCTGATGTTTTGGGCCTAGACCCTTCATCAGAGAGGGGGATGGGGAGAGGGAACGGGAATAAATAGGGAGAGAGGGGGAGACAGACCGAAGATGGAGAGAAAACAAGATAGGTAGAGAGGAGAGTATAGGTGGGGAGGTAGGGAGGGGATAGGTCAGTCCAGGGAAGACGGACAGGTCAAGGAGGTGGGATGAGGTTAGTAGGTAGGAAATGGAGGTGTGGCTTGAGGTTGGAGGAAGGGATGGGTGAGAGGAAGAACAGGTTAGGGAAGCAGAGACAGGCTGGGCTGGTTTTGGGATGCAGTAGGGGAAGGGGAGATTTTGAAGCTGGTGAAGTCCATGTTGATACCATTGGGCTGCAGGGTACCCAAGCGGAATATGAGTTGCTGTTCCTGCAACCTTCGGGTGGCATCATTGTGGCACTGCAGGAGGCCCATGATGGACATGTCGTCTGAGGAATGGGAGGGGGAGTTAAAATGGTTCGCGACTGGGAGGTGCAGTTGTTTGTTGCGAATCGAGCAGAGGTGTTCCGCAAAGCGGTCCCCAAGCCTCCGCTTGGTTTCCCCAATGTAGAGGAAGCCACACTGGGTGCAATGGATACAATATACCACATTGGCAGATGTGCAGGTGAACATCTGTTTGATATGGAAGGTCATCCTGGGGCCTGGGATGGGGGTGAAGGAGGAGGTGTGGGGGCAAGTGTAGCACTTCCTGCAGTTGGGGGAAGGTGCCAGGTGTGGTGGGGTGGGAGGGGAGCGTGGAGCGGACAAGGGAGTCGCGGAGAGAGTGGTCTCTCCGGAAGGCAGACAAGGGTGGGGATGGAAAAATGGCTTGGGTGGTGGAGTCGGATTGTAGATGGTGGAAGTGTCGGAGGATGATACGTTATATCCGGAGGTTGGTGGGGTGGTATGTGAGGATGAGGGAGATCCTCTGGGGGCGGTTGTGGCGGGTCAGGGCGTGAGGGATGTGTTGCCGGAAATGCGGGAGATGTGGTCAAGGGCGTTCTCGACCACTGCGGTGGGAAAGTTGCGGTCCTGGAAGAACGTGGACATCTGGGATGTGCGGGAGTGGAATTCCTCATCCTGGGAGCAGATGAGGCGGAGGCGGAGGAATTGGTAATAGGGGATGGAATTTTTGCAAGAGGGTGGGTGGGAGGAGGTGTATTCTAGGTAGCTGTGGGAGTCAGTGGGCTTGAAATGGACATCAGTTTCTAGCTGGTTACCTGAGATGGAGACTGAGAGGTCCAGGAAGGTGAGGGATGTGTTGGAGATGGCCCAGGTGAACTGAAGGTTGGGGTGGAAGGTGTTGGTAAAGTGGATGAACTGTTCGAGCTCCTCTGGGGAACAAGAGGCAGCGCCGATACAGTAATCAATGTAACGGTGGAAGAGGTGGGGTTTGGGGCCTGTGTAGGTGCGGAAGAGGGACTGTTCCACGTAAACAAACTCACAATACTCATACACATGGCCGAACCAAAGTCTTATAAAGCTGCAACATGACATCCTGATCTGTACTCAATTCCTCAATCAATTAAGGTAAGCATGCCATTTGGCACCTTTACCATGCTTTCCACTTATGTGGCCACTTTTAGGGAGTTTTGGACTCAAACTCCAAGATCCTTCTCTATATCAATGCTTTCAGAGTCCTGCCATTAACAGCATACTTTTCCTTAATATTTGATCGCCCAAAGTGCAGCACTTCACACTTCCACAGATTAAACTCCATCTGCCAGTTCTCTTCCCATGTCTGCAGCTGATCGTAATCACACTGTATCCTTTGGCAACCTTTTACACTGTCCACAACTCCATGATCTTTGTATCGTTGGCAAACTTACTAACCCACGCATCTACATTTTCATCCAAGTCATTAATATATCACAAACAGCGGAGATCCCAGTATGGATCCCTGCAGAACACCACTAGTGACGGACTTCCAGCCTGAAAAACGCCCTTCCACCACTACTCTCTGCCTTTGATGGGCAAACCAATTCTGAATCCACATGGCCATGTCACCGTGGATCCTATGCATCTTAATCTTCTGGATGAACCTACCATGAGAGACATTGTTAAAAGTCTTACTAAAGTTTATCTAAACAACTCTGTCCTCATTGATCACCTTTGTCACCTTCTTGAAAAATTCAATGAAGTAATTAACATGTGACCTGCTCAGCACAAAACCATGCTGACTGTCCATACTTAGGCTATGCTTTTCCAAATGTGCGTAAATCCTATTCCTAAGAATCCTCGCCAACAGCTTCCCAGCTACTGATGTGAGACTCACTGGTCTGTAGTTTTCTGGATTATTTCTATTTCCCTTCTTGAACAGAGAAACAACATTAGTACTTTCCAGTCCTCCAGGATGTCTCCAGTGGCTAGTGGGGAATCAAAGATCTTGGTCAAGGCCTCAGCAATCTCCTCTCTCAATAACCTGGGGTAGATACCCATGGGCCCTCGGGACACATACACCTTAATGCTCCTCAAGAGATCTGACACTACATCTGGGAGGGTGGATATATTAATGTATAATTGGGTGTCCAACCCTTTCCAATCACAGCCCCCACCCCTCTCTGGAACTGTCTTGTAATTGGTGCTGGATGTCTAGTTGAATCTATTGCTTTCCCAGGGAGGGAGGTAGGTATTACCTGACTGAAGACCTGGCCTGTCACCAAAGACCAGGGGTAGAACTTTACCCTTAAGGCTCAGGTCACCACGTTACACAACCTGGAGTTGTAGGTCATCATGTTTAAAGTCAGGATTGTCTGTTGATATGGTTTATCAAGCATCAGCATCGCAGTTGGTGACTTTTCCACCCTTTCTTAAAATGCATACAAATTCATAGGTACAAATGAAATGGGAGCAGGATTAGGCCATTCAGCCCTTTCAGCCTGTTCTGCCATGTTAGAAAATGATGGCTGATCACCTATCACAGTCCTCTGTTCCCACTTTCTCCCCATACCCTAAGAACTACATCTAACATTTTCTTGAAAACATTCAATATTTTGGCCTCGACTGCTTCCTGTGGCAGAGAAATTTTCACCTGCCTCCCCACAGCCCAAATAGAGCACCCTTTTGGGAGTTGTCATGGTGACCCACTGCCCCCTTACACAATGCCCCACTCTAGGCCAGTTTGCGACAGTCATGTCCAATCTTCCCAGACAATGTCCACAGTCCTTTTGCCTTTTTTTTTACAAGGAGACAGTTTTGCTTCTGGCTTTACAGAGCAATTGATTGCTGGCTTTTAAATTTCAAACCTGATTTTTATCCCAACAACATGGCTGGAATCACAGTGTTCGACTCTGCACCGAACATTATTTTCTTTCTCATTCTTGTCTCAGGCAGTCCCACATTAGGTGTGGCAACCTTTTTTGTAGCCTCCAAGGGGATCAATTTTCTGAAAAAAAAATCCTCTAGAAAAGGAAATGTTACGGGGTGGGGTGGGAGGTGGATTTTGCAGTTTTTGAAGATCCGGCCAGATTTTCCACCCCAGGAATTTCATTGGATAGCTAGGGTGGGGAGAGTGCTCTGAGCTGTCAGCTGCTCAGCAACTTCCCGAATGGGTCTTAAACCCCTCTGCCTCCGGTCTCAGGGCATCTCAATCTGTGTCAAGGTATCAGGGATGCCAGTTCCTGCACTCGTAGCTTTATTCAATATGTTCCCAATTTAGCGCTAAGTTTTCCAAGCTTTTAAAAGGCTTACTTTACAGAAGCATGTTTGACTTTGTGCATTTGTGACCAAAGTGAGGTGAAAATACCAGATTGACAGGCCACCCTCTTGTTTAGCTACTAGACATTGGTATGATTCAGCATTCTACTTTATGTCTGGCATAAATATAGTCAGATTGCAGTTACACCGTTGCACATGTCTTGATGGTGTTTTTTGAACACATCTTGCAGCATTGCCCGGAATACAGTCACTATTTGGACCCCGAATCTCAGACTCTATTCATCTGTCTCTGGCCTTATGGACAACAAAAACTATAACTTGCATTTATATAGCACTTTTCACACACATTGCACACAATTCTTTACAGCATTGATGTCAACACCTCAGTGTTATCAAAAAGCATTTATCACCGAGCCACGTGAGGAGATGTTAGAACAGGTAATGGAAAATTCAGTCAAAAGTGTGGGCTTTAGGAAGGCACCTGAAAGGAGAGAAAGATTTAGACAATAGACAATAGGTGCAGGAGTAGGCCATTTAGCCCTTCGAGCCAGCACCACCATTCATTATGATCATGGCTGATCATCCACAATCAGTATCCTGTTCCTGCCTTATCCCCGTAACCCTTGATTCCACTTTCTTTAAGAGCTCTATCCATTTCTTTCTTGAAAGTATCCAGAGACTTAGCCTCCACTGCCTTCTGAGGCAGAGCATTCCAAATATCCACCACTCTCTGGGTGAAGAAGTTTTTCCTCAACTCTGTTCTAAATGGCCTGCCCCTTATTTTTAAACTGTGTCCTCTGGTTCTGGACTCCCCCATCAGCGGAAGCATGCTTCCTGCCTCCAGAGTGTCCAATCCCTTAATAATCTTATATGTCTCAATCAGATCCCCTCTCATCCTTCTAAACTCAAGTGTATACAAGCCCAGTCGCTCCAATCTTTCAACATATGATAGTCCTGCCATTCCAGGAATTGACCTCGTGAACCTATGCTGCACTCCCTCAATAGCAAGAATGTCCTTCCTCAAATTTGGAGAGCAAAACTGCACAGAATACTCCAGGTGCGGTCTCACCAGGGCTCTGTACAGCTGCTGAAGGACCTCTTTGCTCCAGTACTCAATTCCTCTTGTTATGAAGGCCAGCATGCCATTAGCTTTCTTCACTGCCTGCTGTACCTGCATGCTTGCTTTCATTGACTGATGTACAAGAACACCTGAAACACCTAGATCTTGTTGTAGGGAAGGAGTTTTTTTTTACTCCTTCCTTTCCTCCCACCATTGTTGGTGGTGCCTTTGGCTGTATGGGCCCCATAGTCTGGAAACATTGAAACATAGAAAATACGAGCAGGAAGGAGGAGGCCATCAAGAACCCTCCATCATTCAGTAAGACGATGGCTGACCTTCTGTCTCAATCTCATGATCTCACTCTCTCCCCATTCCTCTTGACACCATCAGCATTTAGAGATCTGTTTATTCCTTTCTCAAGTATATTCAGTGACTTAGCATTCACAGCTTTTGTGGTGGAGAACCCTGCAGGTTCACCGTGGTCTGAGCGAAGAAATTTTTCTTCACCTCAATCTGAAACATGCTGACTTGTATCCTGAGACTGTGAACCCCTGCCCCCATCATCCCTGTATCTAGTCTGTCCAGCCCTGTCACAATTTGATTTCTCAAATAGTTCTCTGCCCAGTATAAACTAAACTCTAATGAATACAGGCCCAGTTGACCAGTCTCTCCTCATAGGATAGTCCTGCCACCCCCAGTATTGTCTGGTTAACCTCTGCTGTACTCCCTCTTTGGCAACTATACTCTTTCAAGGAATTTCCTCACAAAATCTCTCTCTCCCCACTTCTCTCCCTTGTCAGGTAAGCCCCTCCCTAAAATCCCTCTCCTTGACCAGCCCCAATATCTCCTTCAGTCCTGAGGAAGGGTCACTGGACCCCAAGATGTTAACTCTGATGTTTCTTCACAGATGCTGCCAGACCTGCTGAGCTTTTCCAGCAACTTCTGATTTTTGTTGTTAATTCCTTCCTGGGCTTGGCATACTTTTGTTTTTGGATATTCCTGTAAATGACTTTGTTTTGTTTGTTAAAGCAGCAATAAAGCTGCGGGTAGCTGTTGACAGTCAAGTTGCAGGATTTCCTGTGAGAGAGCACCTTGTGCTTGGATAGTTAGAGAGAACATTTCTGTGGGTAGAAGATGTCAGTCACTCAGCAGTCTATGATTCATGGGACAATTGACCCAGTCATCTCCAATCTTACTAAAGGATGTGCCATTCTATGCAGCCTCATACAGGTAGAATCATAGATTCCCTATTGCATGGAAGTTAGCCATTTGGCACATCTAGCTCACACCGACACTCCAAAGAGCACCCCACCTCCCTTCGCTATCCCCGTAATCCTGAATTCCACAGGGCTAATCCAGCTAGCCTGCATATGCCTAGACACTATGGGCAATTTAGCATGGCCATCCACCCCAACCTGCACATCTTTGGTCTGTGGGAGGAAACTGGAGCGCCCAGAGGAAACCCACGCAGACATAGAGAGAACATGGAAACACCACACAGACAGTTGCCGGAGACTGGAGTCAAAGCTGGGTCCCTGGCCCTGTGAGACAGTAGTGCTAACCACTGAGCCACCGTGCCACCCACCAGATGCTGGTAATGTTTGCTGATGCTGCCCATTTTGGGCAGTGGTTTTATTTCTCCCTGTGTAAATATTAAGTTAAACTATCCGTATTACTAAAAGTTCTTACGCATGGAAGAATTTCACGAGCTGAAATTGATATTTGCACCTGAAGATGTAAATGTTTTTGTTTGAGTTGTGGATGATAAAGACCATTTTAAAAGGAATAGTTGAAGATGTAGAACCATGAAGAATGATGCTGTCAATAGAACTGATACAAAAGAATAAGTGCTTGACTTTTAGTGGAATTCAAACATTCATTTTAAATTTTATTTTCTGTATTGAATTAGTTCAGCAATAGTTGCAGGAATGGATTTTGTGAGAATGTTAGCTTGTGGTATTCAGTTCATGAACGATCTGTTCCAGGTTTTCACATACCATGATAACCTTGATTCTCCAGGCTAGCAAGAATCTATTTACATCTATCTTAAAAACATTTAATGACCCTACCTCTGCTGCCTTCTCTCTGATACAGAGAATTCCAATCAAACAGCCTTCTAAAATAAAAGAAAATCCTTTCATCTCTGTCCTCAAATATCCAGGTTTGGTCTGACAAGTAGTGAGTAACATTTGCAACATCAACACTAAGATAGAATCCAGCCATTGTCCCTTACATTCAATGTCATTATCATCACTAAATTTCCTGCTATCAATATCCAGAGGGTTACCATTGACTCGAAACTGAACTTGGCTATCCATATAAATGCAGTGGCTACAAGAGCAGGTCAGAGTCTAGGAATACTAAAGAGGGTGACAGACTTCCTGATTCCCCTCTGCCTGTCCACCATCTACAAAGCACAAATGAGGAGTGTGATGGAATACTCCCCACTGTCTGCGTGCGGCATCAACAACACTCAAGACGCTTGACACCATCCAAGACAAAGCAGCTCATTTGATCGACTGCCTTCAACATTCAGTCCCTTCATTACTACTGCATAGCAGCAGCAGTGTGTACCTTCTACAAGATGCAGTGGAATGAGTCACCAACACTTCAGCAACATCTTTCATAAGTCCATAAGATGTAGGAGCAAAACACATTGAGTCTGCTGTGCCATTCAATGAGATCATGGCAAATCTGACAATCCTCAACACCACTTTCCTACCTATTCCCTATAATTCTGATTCCCTTATGATTGAAAGTCTGTCATCCAAATTTCCATCTTGAAGGAGAAGGTCAGAGATATGTCGGAATACCATACCCTGCAAGTTCCCCTCCAAGACTCACTCACCATCCTGACTTGGAAACATATCACCATTCCTTCAATGCCACAGGGTCAAAATCCTGGAACTCTCTCCCTAAGGCCATAGTGGGTCTACCTAGGTGAACTGCAGTGGTTCAAGAAGGCAGCTCACCACCACCTTCCGAAGGGCAACTAGAACTGAGCAATAAATACTGGGTAGCCAGCAATGCTCATGTTCCATGAATAAATTAAAAAGAAAAGTACCCCCTTTTCCCCCATTTACTGGGGCACTGTTCCAGATTTCCATGACCCTTTGTGTGAAGCAGTCCTTACTGAGCTCCTCAATGGCCCAGCTCTAATTTTAAAATTGTGTTCCCTTTCCCTGGACCTCCCCAGCCAATGAAAATATTTTCTCTCTTACTCTGTACCAAATCCTTTAATCACCTTGAACAGCACTATTAGAACACCACACAATCTCCTGTAGACAAATGAATACAAGCCTGAAACCTGTCTCATCATTTCTCCAGATATCACTGTGCACTATGCTGTGCAGTAGTCTATCCTTCCTGAAATGCCACACTTAAAAGTGTGGTTACTCTAAATGGGGTTTAGTTGGACTTCGGTACACATGCAACATAAATTCTGCCTCTATGTATTTCAGGCTCTTGCAAACTAGGCCAATAGTTTTTTAAATTTTTTTTTCTATCCACTGGCTTCTCATGATTTCAGTTCCTGGATTTCTCCCACAACCCTGAGTTTCTGACTATTTCGAGAATGCTGTGATTGCTTTTTCTCAGCTCCAAAGTGATGATCTCACACTTCCCCACATTGAACTCCAACTGCCAGTGTCTGACTGTTCGTTTAACTTATTAACGCCTCAGTTTGTATTCACACAATTTACTTTTGCCCCTAGCTCAGTTTCAACAGAAAAGTTGGACATAATGCTCCTTTTTCTTTCATCTGATTCATTAATGGGAGATGTGCACTGTCAACTTGAGTACAACTCCTTTATTCTGACATTCTCTGTAACCTATCCGTGAAATAATTCCCTGTCGCCTCCAATTTCATGGAGCCTTGTTTTTGCTTAAAAGTCTCTTACATTGCTTCTTGTTAAATGCCTTCAGGCCGTGATTAAATGGTGGAGTGGACTTGATGGGCTGAATGGCCTTACTTCCACTCCTATGTCTTATGGTCTTATTTCATATAAATATCATTGCTTGGCATTCTACTAATGCTCCTATTTAGTTACCTCCTCAAAAGTGTCAAGTCATTTCAAGAGATAGTAAGAATTACTGATGCTGGAGTCAGAGATAGCACAGTGTGGAGCTGGAGGGACACAACAGGCCAGGCAGCATCAGAGGAGCGGGAAAGCTGATGTTTCGGGTTGGGACCCTTCTTCATAACTTTACAAATCCTTGTTGTCCCATTGATCAATTCATGTTTGTTGAAATACTAAGATAGTCTATCCCCAATAACAAATTTAACTAATTTCCCCCAAACTGACTATCAAGCAATCTGTCATTTCTGGGGTTTTCTCTCAGTGGCCTTTCTTAAAAAGCACAGTTTAAGTGGGAAACTCCCCACCCAGGAAGGTATTTCCTGAATTCAACGAGTATTGAAAGATTGTGACTGAAGAATCAACAGTTTCACCCTGTAATACCTCAAGATTAAAGCCATAGGCTCTTGGAGTTTTGTCTACCTTTAGTCTCATTACATCTACTATTATTTAATTTCCAATGAACCTGGTTAGTTCCGCCCCTCAGTTTATTTTTCATTTGCCTTGTAACCTTGCTATTTTAGCCTGAATGGTCTCCTGCAAAGATTGATACAGAATTATTATTAAGAAAGATTACCATTTCCTTATATCCAGTCACAATATCACTGTCTGACCCAAATGCTCTTAGCCACTCTGTTAACACTGTTGTAAAATGATTGAGTGCTGTGCCTGATATTACTTGCACTTTTTTTCTTGTATACCTTTCAGTAACTTTTCCCCACTTTCTTTGTATCACTTTCCTGTCCTTCACTTTTATCCCAGTCTATGGAATCTGTCTTTCTTGTTCTTTTTTTAAAAAGTCCTTTCTTTTAGTTTAACACCAACTCCTCTTTTTGGCTGTGTTTGTTTAATTGCATGGGTACCCTTCAGGGACATGTGTAGATCTTATATTCTACCAAATACTTTTGTGAACACCTCACACTATTCATAACTTGTTTGTGTTATTAATAAGCACTATGTAGCTCATTTCTGGTTTATTTTTCTAAATTTGGTCTTATCGAGATTTAAACTTTTTTTTTTGGTTCAGCCTTCTCCGTATCAAACCCTAATACTGAATTCTCTATTCTGGTCACGTGTGTGTTCCCTTTCTTATAGATTATTGAAGCATATAAATTGAAAAAATCTAAGAAAGATTTGAATAAGCTTGCAAAAGAAAACTAGAATTTTGGGGTATGCATTGCTAATGTGGAACCTGCCACAAGATGAAACACAGCTTCCAGGGGTCAAAATAAAATTTCATAAATCTCATTCTGAATTTTTACAGTTCTTTTTCTCATTCTCACTAATTTGATTTATGAGGCGATAAGGCCACACAGTAACAGTACCTTCTATAATGGTGTCAACATCAACTCTCACAGGAGCAGAATTTAGAAGAATTCAATAATATCCTCAATATTGACTAATCTTTCATTCAACTGAAAATTACATGCACAAGGAAAGATGATAGGCATGAAAGTTGCCAATTATTTTTGAGGAAAAGTGTTAAGTCAACACAAATAAAAACACCCAGAGGTAAATGCAGACTAGTTAGGCCACAGCTAAAATATTTCCAATGTATTTGCATAAAGTTGGAAGATTTTAAGCAAGGGGTTATCACCGTTTTACTGTATCTCAGTTCTTAATCTCAGACTTACACTGAATCATTTGAACAGTGTTCATATCAACAACGTCTACTACATTTCCCCCTCCATATAGTAGTGCTTAACTGACCTAGCCTTAATTGAGAGATTCCACATTCATTTGTGACGAATTAATTGCACCAATGATTTCAAACTTACCAGGCTCCCAGTTAGTTGAATATTCTTTTCTGGCAGATCACCCTACACTCCCTTTCTGCCTCCTTCCCCTGCACCCATTTTCTTTAGGACCTCCTTCTTCAGCACTGAGTCATTTAAATCCACCTCCTCCTCACTGCTAACATTCCCCCAACCCACCCTGGCACCAGCAAAAGATCCCTCACTCACTACTTCCCAATGCTCATTTCTGCTCTGATCATGATTGTTTCTGTCCTGTGGGTGACTCTCATCAGTAGCAAGAATGGGAGAGAAACAGCCTGAGATTAGAGGAGAAGTTCCTAACAGATTCTGTCTCCCCTATATTCAGGGCCACCTATTCTCTGATGAATTGCCTCGTGCTTGAATTTTCCCTCAGTGTTTTGAGGGTGAATTTACTTACTGGCCCACAAGTAATGTGGTTAGCAGCAAAAACAAAAGCCTCATAGTTCAAGGGCAATTAGGGATGGGCAACAAATGTTGGCCTTGCCAGTGACGCCCACATCTCATGAAAGAATTTTTAAAATGTGCTTGGTACGTCTGATAAGTTTGGTGGATTGCTTTAATATCACATATATTGAAGTACAGTGAAAAGCTTTGTTTCCAAGCAGATCATAGTAAGCAAGGATGTACATATCAAAGGTTGTAAAAAGATTTAGACAGAGGTATGCAGTTTACATTGCACAAGGCATGCGCTAGGCAAGATCAACATTAGCAAGATCAGCATTATTTGAGGCTAGAGAGTCTATCATCAGTCTGATAACAACTGGGAGGAAGCCGTCCCTGAACCTGCTGGTGTGTGGTGTTCAGGCTTCTGTATCTTCTGCCTGACAGAAGAGGTTGTAGGAGATCATTACTAGGATGTGATGCGTCTTTGATGATGTGGACAGCCTTTCCAAGACAGCGAGTGATGTAAATAGAGCCTACAGCTTCCGTGATGGTCTGGGCTGTGCTCATCACTTTTTGTAGTTTCTTACGGTCCTGGGCAGAACAGTTGCCATACCAGGCCGGTATGCACCCGGACAGTGTGCTTTCAGTGGTGCATGTGTAGAAGTTGATGACGGACCTCACGGATGTGCCAAATTTCCTGAGCTGCCTGAGGAAGAGGAGGTGTTGTTGTGCCTTCTTGACCGTCACAGTTATGTGGGAAATCCAGGGCAGGTCATCAGTTATCGTCACTGTGAGGAATTCGATGCTCTCCACCCTCTCAACCTCAGTTCTGATGTAGATGGGGGTGTGTTCTCCTCCCTTCTATCTGAAGTCAGTTTGGGGAATGTTTCTTCATATCTGAGACCCCAACCTTAAAAAGTACAAATATTTACCAGTATTATCTTAAAAATAGCGAACTGGTTTCATCTTTTTCATCTGTTAGTGACATGAGGCAACCAGCCTATTTTTAACCTCCTTCACAAAGCATAAAGTAAAAGCAAAGTGAAAATTTGCATTTCTCACAACCTCAGGATGTACCATTACATTCTGCATCAATGTTGAAGGATGTTAATAGGAAATGCAGTTATCAGTTTGCACACAGCAAGGACCCACTGAAAGAAATGAAATAAATGGCCAAAATCATCTTTTAAATTTTCTTGTCATTTGAAGGATAAGTATTGGCCAGAACACTTGAGGAACTCCCCACTTCTCCTTTCAGTATCTATTATCCCCACCCAAGACGACAAATAGGTCCTCACTTCAATGAAAAGCAACATCTGTGACAGTGTAGTACTCCTCCCTAGGGCCTGTGGATTACATCAGGGCCAACTATCTCAGGCCTCGGACTCTAGGAGCCACAGTGTTCAGACCCAGGCTAGGAACAGCACCAGGGTCAGTGATTTCTGTCCCTGCTGCTCCCTCAATATTGCACTGAAGTGGATTAATAGTTCAAGTTTCTGTAGTGGATTTGAACTGACAATGATCCAACTCAAGAGACAGAAATATAATTCAGACGTGGCTTTCAGCAGATTTTGCTCTGGGCATTCCCATAACAATGTCTTCTCTTATATGAAAAAGTAGCTGGATGTAATGGGGAAAAGAGTGTTTACATCTTCTACTGGTTCCCCAGCTGGATATTAATTCAGTATTTAGAACCACATCTCACCCCTTTCAGATAGTTAAAAGCAGAAAAAATATCAGAGAAACTTAAGGAATCAAAATCCAATTAATCTTCAGGACCGTCAGGATTTTGCTATTGAGGAAGTGCAGCGTAGGTTCATGAGGTTAATTCCCGGAATGGCAGGGCTCTCATATGTTGAAAGATTGGAGCGACTGGGCTTGTATACACTTGAGTTTAGGAGGATGAGAGGGGATCTGTTTGAGACGTATAAGATTATTAAGGGATTGGACACTCTGGAGGCAGGAAGCATATTTCCGCTGATGGGTGAGCCCAGAACCAGAGGGCACAGTTTAAAAATAAGGGTTTGGCCATTTAGAACAGTGTTGAAGAAAAACATGTTCAGCCAGAGAGTGGTGGATATATGGAATGCTCTGCCCCAGAAGGCAGTGGAGGCCAAGTCTCTGGATACTTTCAAGAAAGAGATGGATAGAGCTCTTAAAGAAAGTGGAATCAAGGGTTACGGGGATAAGGTAGGATCAGGAGACTGATTGTGGATGATCAGCCATGATCATAGTGAATGGTGGTGCTGGCTCGAAGGGCCGAATGGCCTACTCCTGCACCTGTTGTCTATTGTCTAATGTGGCCTACGTCTTAGGATTCTAAAATTTAAAAAAGCAGCAGAGATGGTGATGCACGTGCAGTAATTTTCCAAAATTCTGTAGATTCTAGAACTTTCCTAGTGGATTGGAATTTAGGAACTGCAGTACTGCTTTTCAAGGAAGGAGAGAGAGACAAAACCAGGAATGACAGGCCTGTTCACCCAACATCAGTTGTCGTGGAAACTACTGACATTTTTATTACCAAAGTCTTAACACTGCACCAAGAAAATTATACAAAGTAAATGTGGTTTTATTGAAAAGGGGATTGTGTTTGATGAATTTATTTCGAGGATTTAACTAGAACGGTGGATAAAAGGGATACAATAGATGTAGTATAATTGCATTTCCAAAAGTCACTTTATAAGGTACCACACAAATGATTAATTGGTCAAATAACGGCTCATGGAGCTGAGGTGATATGTTAGCATAAATTGTGGACTGTGTAATCAAGATGAAGCAAAGAGTCAGGCTATGCTGAGGACAATACTGCAGGAATCAGCACTGGAACTTCAGCTGTTGAGAATGTATATTCATGCCTTTAGCATAAAGACAGAAAGTGATGCATCTACATTTACTGATGATACAAAGTTGGCTGTAGAAATCAGAGATAGGAGATAGCAAGAGCTGCAGATACTGGACTCAGAGTCAATACCCTGTGGAGCTGGAGGAACTGATGAAGGGTCCTAACCTGAAATGTCGACTCTCCTGCTCCTCTGATGCTGCCTGACCTGCTGAGTTCCTCCAGCCCCACACTGTGTTGATTTGTAGAAATCAGAGTTGTGAGCACCCCACAGATTGCAAAGAAATGAAGTGACAGAGCACCAAGCTGATGGATGGAGTATAATGTGGAGAATTGTGCTCATACTAATAAAAATCCAGAATAACTTCTAAAGGACGCAAATGTTTAATTGTCACTGTTCTTCTGCGAAGAATACGGGAAGTGAATTCCTGTACAACAAGCGATTAGGATGACAAAAGGCATCTATTGCAAGATGATTGGAGTATGAGAATGGAGAGCCCTTGGTGTAATTCTACATTGCATTGAGAACACACCTGGAGTATTGTGTGCAATTTTGATCCCCATTTTTTAAAAAGCAGACAGCTATTACTGGACACAGTATAATGAAGGTTCGCTGGTTTGGTTCCTGGGTAATGGAAGTTGACCTGTGATGAGAAACTGAATAATTTGGGTCTATATTCCCTGTAGTTTGGAAGAATGAGAGGCGAGCTCATTGAAATGTACAAGATTCTGAAGTAACTTGACAGTTTGGACGGTGAGAGGTTGTTCCTGCTGGTGGGGGATACAGGGGCACTGTCTCAGTGTCAACCAACTAGACTGAGACGAAAGAAATCTCTTCACTCAGAGGGTTGTGAATCTTTGGAACTGTCTGCCCTGGGTGGCGGAGCTGGTGGGTGGTTTGGTTAGCTCAGGTGCAGAATAAAGTTAGCAGTGTGGCTTCAATCCCTGTCCCAAATACAATAGTTCATGAAATCCTGCCTCCTAACCTTACCTCATGCTTGTGGAGTTGTCACCTTCAAGATATATATAATCAATTGTCTTTCTGTAACAGAAAGGAATGTCTATGATCCTTTGTGGACTATTGCTCCTTATCTACCCCAGAGAGTTTGGATGTTCTGTTGCTCAAGATATTTAAGACTAAGATTGAGCAATTTTAATCTCACAGGCAATCAAGGGATGTGGAGTGATGGCAGGAAAGTGAAAGTGAGGCAGAAATCAGTGCTGATCATACTGAATGGAGCTGGCTCAATGCTCAACTCCTGCTGCTGTCTCTCATGTTCTTGTCTTTCCCAGGACACGATCTAGTTTGCTGTATGTTGGCTTGTCTTTAATAGTAAGATGTAGCTTTGTGGCTATGATGCTCTGAAAGATTTCTAATTGTACCAATGCTGTACAAGCAGCAACAAAGGGAAGCAGTAAGCAATGCAGGAGCAAGCCAGTTGAGTGGTCCTCACACTGAAAACAAAAAATGCTGGTAATCACAGCGGGTCAGACAGAATCCATGGAGAGAGAGAAAGCTAATTTTTTTGAATCTGAATGACTCTTCGTCAGAGCAGAAGTGGTCCTCGTACACATCCACTAGGAAACATAAGGTGACACAGCAGGTTTTCTTGACTATTCTCTACCCAGAATGAAAAATGAACTAGTGTGAAAAACATTAGTGTGAAAAAGCTTTCAATAAATCACAGGAGTTATTCAATGGAATGACTGAGTGATTTTGACTCAGTTTCGGTCAGTACCCTCTCTTAGAAACAGACAGGGGGCTGAAGTAAAGACTAAATCAGAAAACTTAACTGGGAGATGGTTTTGTAGAGGTGTTACTGGGCTAGTGATCCACAGGCCTGGACTACTAGTCTGGGACCTGAGCTCATGGCCCACTTCGCCAGCTGGTGAAATGTAGATCCATTTAACAAATCAGCAAGATAAAATTAATCTCAACAATTGGAACCAGGACAACTATCGCTGATTGTTGTTAAAAATGAAGCTGGTTCCTTAATACTCTTCAGGGACGGAAATCTGTTGTCTTGCAGTAAATCCAGACCCATAGCAATAGGTTGTCCCTTATCTGCTCACTGAAATGCCCTAAGAAGCCACTCTATTCCAGGGCAATTAGAGACGGGCAACAGTTATTGGCCTTTCTGTTGACTCCCATATCCCATGAATAATAAAAAAACTTGGGTTAATTTAGTTGGAAATACATTTTACTGTTTCACTGATGCATTTTTGTGTTCATCGAATGTAAGAGAGGCATTAAAGGGGTTAATCTGTATCTACTTATCTGTTTTAGGGATGGAGAGTGCGATCACACTGTGGCAGTTCCTGCTGCAGTTACTGCTTGATCAAAAACATGAGCATCTGATCTGCTGGACGTCCAATGATGGGGAATTCAAACTCCTTAAGGCAGAAGAGGTTGCTAAACTCTGGGGACTAAGGAAAAACAAAACCAACATGAACTATGATAAACTGAGCCGAGCCCTTCGATATTATTATGATAAGGTACTTACTGTATTGTGAACAGAAGAATATGAATCCAATTTGTTCTGACATACAAACTGAAACTGTGAGCTGGATTAGTTTAAAACCTTATAGATTTCAGAAAGTAATGTAAATAAGAAGGTGTGTTGAAAATAGGCTAGAGTACAGTGGGAGTGGGGTACAGCATACTGGGCATGGAGTACAGCATGTTGAGAATGGGGCTAGAATGTATTGGGAAAGAGGTGCAGTATTTTGTGAATGTGGATGCAGTAAATTGGGAACATTGCATTTGCTTTGAAGATTAGGTGCTTTTAGGAAAGGGCTGAAGTATTTTGAAGACAGAGTACAGAATATTGGGAATGGGAGTTCAGTGTCTTTCTGATGGCTGTATTTAGGTGCACTGTATCCGTAAAACATTTAATTGATTGGGGATCTGTGGGTATGGGATTTAGGCTTGTTTCTATGCGTGTCATTGGGAATTGGATTCAGTCCCAATGCTCTATCTGTTGAGATCTTAATCCCAATCTCCTGATGTGATTATTCCACACAAGAAAGGAGGGATTAAATCAATGCAGGAATTTTTTTATGTGGGAGTTTTATGTATTTACATTCGATCCTGACTTTGTGAGATTGTGTGCAGTTTAGCAACATATCTTGCCACTGTGTCAGGAAACCCTAAAAATGGAGAGGAGGAAACATCTTTAAGGTGGCGTCTGAGCTCCAGAGGAAAGGAGAATTTGATGGTTTCCTGGTATATAACTGAGATATTTCCTCACAACTAAAGAATGCAGGAATGTAAGAAGTCGGAGCTGGAGTAGCCCTTTCAGCCTGTTGAACATTGTCCTATTCAAAAAGATCCTGCTTAGGTTGCACATGATGAACCCCTTCCCACCTAATGGCCTTATCCTAAATTCTTTGAGTGTCCAAGTATTGGTTGGCCTCTGTGTCAAATATAATCAGGACTGAACCCCCTGGGATTGAGAATTCCAAAGTTTCTCAGCCCTTTGGCTGAAGAAATTCTTTCTCAGCTCAATCCTAAATGATCAACCCCTTATCCCATGTTCTAGATAACCCTGTCAAAGAAAATCTCTCAGTATCTACCCTGTCAAACCCATTGAGTTTTGTTTCTGTGAGATTTGCTGCCCCCTGCTGTCTGCAATCATTATGTCACTGGCTGAAGGTAACACAACACATGAGCTGAGGTGAGTGCATTCAGTATTTATTTTATAATGGCTAGTTACATACAGCCTGCAAATCTGCAGACGAGCAGAAATCTTTCTTCAGCTGAAATTCTTTTTCTGCTCAAATATCAAAATTGCCTGTTGTAATGTGCTGCCAAAGATGTTTAATATTGAGGCAGTAATGAAGGCAGCTTTTTCTCAGAACTGTGTGAAAGCCAAAACAAAATTGTTGACAATGTAATCTGTTCACAACTGTACTTCTGATTCTCTTTCAATCATTTACAGTTTGAGGTAACCTGAAAACTAACAGACTGAGGGAAAATTCTCAGCAGCAGGATTTGAGTATTGTTCTACAGGCACTGTAAAATTCATTTTAAAATAGTAAGCCACCCTAAATGTTGAATGGTGTTGGTTTATTCATTTATGGAATGAGGGGATTTCTGGCTAGACCAGCATTTATTGCTCATCTCAGATTGCCCAGAGGGCAGTTAACAGTTATCCACAATGGACCTGGAGGTACATGTAGACCAGACCAGGTAAGGACAGTGATAATGGGAACTGCAGATGCTGGAGAATCCAAGATAATAAAGTGTGAGGCTGGATGAACACAGCAGGCCAAGCAGCATCTCAGGAGCACAAAAGGTCTAGGCCCGAAACGTCAGCTTTTGTGCTCCTGAGATGCTGCTTGGCCTGCTGTGTTCATCCAGCTTCACACTTTATTATCCAGGTAAGGACAGTAGTTACCTTCCCAAAAGGATATTAATGAAACAGATGGATTTTTTCCAACAATTGACAACGGTTTCATGGTCATCATTGGACTCTTAATTCCAGATTTTTATTGAATTCAAATTCTACTATCTGCCATGGCAGGATTCGAGCATGGGTCCCCCAGAATATTCTGCTCTGAAGAAGGGTCACTGGATTCAAATCGATAATTCTACTTTCTTTCCACAGGCACTGCCGGACCTGCTGAACTTCTCCAGCACTTTCTGCTTTTATCCCCAGACTTTTGCTTGGGTTGCTGGTTTAATAGTCTGGTGATAATACAACAAGGTTATCACCTCCCCTCTACAGTGCTGCAGATTAGTTCTGGTTCCAGTGTTTGAGCTCAACTCCAGATTACTAAAGGTGTTCTTTAGGTGCTTGCTGGTTGGATCATTGTATGCATTGGCTTTGACCCTGTCTGCTATCACTGGCAATGATTGACAGTCTGCATTCTGATTCTTTGTGGGAAAAGGAAGAAATAAGCTGATGCAGGTGGAGCCCTCCCAGTGAAGAGGATTTATAATTTGTTGCACAGGAGTTTTAATTTTCTTTGACTGTACCGAACCTCACCTGGGAATGTGTGATTCAGCCATTACTCCTCAATGCCACAATGCAACTCCCCTGCCCTTCCATTTGAGAATCTGAAAGTACTTTTTCAGCTTTATCCATTAACAAGTTATGGACATAATTCATAAGGTGAGCAATATTGGCCATACCTCAAATTCCTTGTAGAGATCTACAGCACAGAAAAAGGTCCTTTGGCCTATCATGTCCGTAAAAGTCATAAACAACCATGTAACTATTCTAACCTCATTTCCCAGCACTTGGCCCACAGCCTTGGCATTGCAAGTGCACATCTAAATACTTCCTCATTGTCATGAGGATTTCTTCCTCCATCACCAGTCAGGCAGTGAGTTACAGATTCTCACCACCCTCCGAGTGAAAAGGCTTTTCCTCATATCTCCTCCCCCTCCGACCTTAAACCTTTGCCCCCTGATCATTGATCCCATCTGCAAGGGGAAAAGTTTCTCCTTGTGTACCCTATCAATGCCCCTCCTAATTTTATACAGCTCAAGCACAAACTATCTCAATCCCCTCTGTTCTAAGGAAAACAACCCCAGTCTGCCCAATCTCTCTTCGTAACTGAAACTCTACAGCCTTGGCAGCATCTTCGTAAATCCCCACTGCACCCTCTCCAGTGCTATCACATCACTCCTGCAATATGGATGCCAGAACTACACGCAATAGTGGCTCCTTAGGCCACTTCAAAGGGTAGTTCAGACTCAACCACATTGCTGTGGGTTTGGAGTTGCATGTAAGGTAAGGAAGGCAGATTTTACTTTTGATTCAGTTTCTGGGTGGCTAGTTTCATATAACTCTTTCAAACCCAAATCTATTTGTTGCATTACCATTAAAGGAGATGGGCTAAAACATACCAGCTTCATAGAAAGATAGGTACAGGATTAGTCCATTCGGCCCTTTGAGCCTGTTCTGCCATTCAATCATCCAAGTCAATACCCTGTCCCCACTTTCTCCTCATACACCTTAATCCCTTTACGCCTAGGACCTATCTCTAACTCCTTCCTGAAAATATTCAGTGTTTTGCTTTCAAATTCTTTCTGTGAGAGAGAATTCTCTGGGAGAAAAGATTCCTCCTCATCTCAGTCCAAAATAGCCTCCCCTGTATCCTTAACCTGTTCTTTGTCATTGGGAACATCCTTCCTGGGTTTACCCTGAATAATCCTATTAGAATTTTATAGATTTCGATCAGAAACCCCTCATTCTTCTGAATTCCAGTGAATATAGTCATACCTGAACCAATCTGTTTTCGTTCATCAATCCTGCCATCCCAGGAATCAGTCTAGTAAATCTTTGTTGCACTCCCTTCATAGCGAGAACAGCCTTCCTCAGGTAAGGAGACCAAAACTGCACACAATACTCCAGGTATGGTCTCACCAAGACTCTGTACAATTGCAACAAGGTACTCCTGCTCCTGTACTTGCATTCTCTCGTCATTGAAAGCCATCATATCCTTTGCCTTCTTCACTGCTTCCCGCACCTGCTTGCTTAATTTCAACAACTGGTGTATATGGACATCCAGGTCTTGTTGCATAGTTCACCCTTTCCCAATCTATTGTCATTCCGATAATGATCTGCCTCCTGCTTTTCAACCCAAGTGATTCCTATGGTACTCCACTACTTACAGGTTGCCATCCTGACAGTGATCCCAACTCTGATAGAGAGTCACTGTACCTGAAACAGTACCTGTGCATTCTCCCCACAGATGCTGCCAGACCTGCTGAGTTTCAGCAGTAATTTCTGTTTATTCCTCTATCCATGCTAACGTACAAACTCCAACACCATAGACTCGTACCTCATTAAGTAGCCTAACGTAGCCTTATTCAAAGCCTTCTCAAACCCAAATCTATCACACGCAGTGTGTTCCCTTTATCTATCCTTTTGCGACCTCTTCAAAGAATTCTAATAAATTGTCAGGCATGAATTCCTCTTCATGAAGCCTTGCTGTGCTATTACATCCTATCCCATATCATAAACTCTAACACTTTCCCAATAACAAACGGTAAACTCAGCTGGCCTTTAGTTACTGAATTTTTTTGTCTCCTGCGCTTTTTAAATAAAGGTGTTTTTTTTTCAGTCCTTTGCGACTTTTCCAGAATCTAATGGCTTTTGGAAAGTTACTACCAGTGCATCCATTATCTTAGTAGCTATTTCTTCCAATATCCAAGGATAAACTCATATCAGATTTTAGCCCCGTTAGCTTCCCTAGCAATTTTTCCCTAGTGATATTGATCTATATTGATCATTGCAAACAACGTGGTTTGCAGTATTCCTCTTGGAGGATTAAGGTAGCCTTTCTAAATCCATTGGAGTAAAACCGAAACTTCCCAATCCAGAAAGTACTATGTAGCTTTTGAAATTGTGTCTCAGGTACTGTTTGAGATATAAATACTGACTTGGGCACAAGGAGAATATGCTGCTTGTTTTGTAAATTGTGCTGCACATACACCTCAGAGGACAGAAGGGCATTGGGTTTAACATATTATCCAAAAGATGTTACCTCTGATGGTGCATCTCTCTCAACAGTGCACTCAAATATCAGCTTAGGCTATGTGATCAAATCTCTATATTAGGTTGTGAAAGCATGAATGATGGGATAGGTCAGCAGCTTAAAACAAATTATAACTTTAAAAAGGCTATATTAATACACAATGTCAGAGTATTAGAAAATTAAATCTGACACGAAGCCACTTGAAGTGTTATTAGGTCAGATGGTCAAAGATTTGGTCTAAGGAGTGCCTTAAAAGATAAAGAGAAAATTCCAGGGCAATTTTGCAATTTCCTCTCATCTTCTTGCTCCTTGAATATTTAGTCATTTTGGAATGTTATTAGTATTTTCTAATGTGAAGACTGATGCAAAGTATTTATTCAATTTCTCTGCCATTTCCTCTTTACTCATTACTATTTCTCTAGTCTCATTCTCAAAGGGGGCTGTTGTTCACTTTGGCCTCTCTCTTCCTTTTTATATACTTATTTCTTTGCTGTGAGCCAAACCTATTTTCTTAAATGTCTGAAATGTTTTTCTCAACCATCTTTGCTCCCAAATTCCTTTCCTAGTCCACTTCTACCAGCTCTGCACTCATTCCTTTTTAATTACCCTTAGCACATTTCATTCTGACCAAGTTCTTCCCTCTCAAACTGAATATTAAATTCAATAATGTTACGGTCACTATTTCTTAGGCGGCCTTCTACTCTGATATAATTTATTAAACCTGCCTCATTATGCATTATCCCTGGTGGGATCCACAACACATTGTTTGAGGAAATAGTCCTGAAAACACTCAATGACTTCTTCCTCTGCTAATTTGACTTTCCCCAATATACGCACAGATTTAAGTCACCCATGATTAATGTACTGCCTTTGTAAATTGCCCTCATTATCTTCAGATTTATTCTCTATCCCACCATATAGCTACTGTTAGGGGGCAGATACAAGACTCCTACCAGTGTCCTTCTCCACCCACATAGATTCCACATCTTCTAATCCAAGGTCATTTTTTGCAATCATAATTATTCCACCTGAACTATCAATGCCACCCCACCAACAATACCTTCCTGTCTGTCTTTTTGATAAGTTACATACCCATGAATATTTTGTTCCCAGCTTTGATCTCCTTGTAATCATATTCTCTGTAATGGCTACAAGATCATATCCATTAGCCTATATTTGTACCTTAAATTCATTTATTTTGTTCTGAAAATTGCATGCATTCAAGGCAAGAGTTGTTAATTTTCCATTTTTAATATTTTTCCCCTTTAATCCTATTTACTGATTTTTTTTCTACATTTGTACACTCTGTCCCTTCCTGTATCACTTTGGGTATCGTATTAGCTGCCCTGCTATCTCCCTTTTGCTTTGTAAGCCTAGATTTCTCCCCTGTCCCCCCAATCCTCCGACTAATTAGTCTAAAACTAAGTCTTCACAGCGCTAGTTACTGATTCACCAGGACACATTTTTCTGATGAGCACTTGAAATGTCATAATGTTCAAGGCTATGGACTAAGTGCTGGAAAATCAGATTAGTGTAGATCGATTCTGTGGACCTGTTCTATATTCTTCCACTTTCCTACATTTTGACGAGGTTCTCAAGTTTGCATTTTTGGTCAGACCTAATGGGCTGAAGGGCCTTTTCTGTATTGCCTGACTCCATCACTAGCAAGGATTGGGTGATTAAGGCTCTTGCAATGATTTATAGCTCAGGTTGTGGATGAGGTTGATGGCTTGCTCACCGAGCTGCTGGGTATAGTTCAGAAATTTCATCACCATGCTAAGTAACCTGACGGCTAGTTTCCTTCCTATCTGGCTGATGTAATACTTTTGGCAGTCCTTGCCAGGTATTTTGTACACCACACTGCATTCCATGGGTATAGGGTCTTTGGTCCTTGTGAGTGTTTGTCATAGTGTGGCTGTGGGTTTGTGTGCCACCATAATTCCTAGTGGTTGTAGGAGTTTCATTGTCAGTTCCAATATGTTCCTGACATACGGTAGTGTGGCCAGTGTGTTAGCACGTATTGTCTCCTCTTGGTAAGCATCTGCGGATGAAGTTGATGGGGTGTCCATCGATAGTGAACACTTTTGTATAGGTGCTCTTCTTCCTTCTTGCAGAGTTCAGGTGTGTTGTGGCCAATTTGAATAGTGTCCTTACACAGCTTTGTTTGTGGACGGTGGGATGATTGCCGTGGAAATTGTGGATTTGATCAGTGTGGGTTGCCTTCCCATATACTGTTGTTGGGATCTCATTCGTTTTACCCTGACATATATGAACGGATGTTGATTGTTACTTTCTTCTTCTCTTGTAAATTTGACCCTGATGAATACGATGTTGATGAAGTGGTGTGTCTCTTTCAATTTAGTGCATTTAATGTCATCATTAGGATCAGGATACATGAACACCAGCTAGCAGAAAAATGACACGACAAATTTTCCCTCATTTCAGTGCGTTCGGACAAAGAAGGCCATCAATTTAACTGGGACAATGTGACCATCCTAGTTCAAGCCAACCATAGATACTCATGAGAATTCCTAGAGGCCTGGTTTTACACCCGTATTGCAATCAATAAACATTTGAAATTAGACCCCATACACAAACCCTTGCAAAAAAGAACCAGAAATGACACGAAACACCTCAGCAGACCAGATCATATAAATACTAAGCAGAGTAGAATAAAATCGCTTCATCAGAGGCCGCACTGATGACATCACCCAGCATGGTGACGAAATGTCTAAACTATAACCAGCCAGCTCGGCGAGCAAGTCGACAACTTCAGGATTAAGTGAAGCCTAGCCCAGTAGAACAGCTCCCTTTTTGCGCAGGACTGGAGCCATTGCCCCACAAACTGAAACCCATTCCACCCACTCCAATGTTTGAGCCACGCATTAACCACTTTTCTTATTTACTCTGCGCCAGTTTGCCCATGGCTCAGGCAATAATCCAAAGATTATTATCTTGTGGGTTCTGATTTTTGATTTATCTCATAGCTGTTTCAAATCTTTCAGCTTCCAATCATCAACATTAACACCAACTTCACTTACAAGATACAAACGTTGTTCATCTCACAGAATTGCTATAGTGATGAAGGAAGCCCCACTCAGCTAATCATGTCGGTTCTGTTATCTAGTACCAATCTCCTGCCTTTTTCCCATATCCTTGCATACCATTTCTATCTAAATATATTAATCCAATATTGTCCTGAATGCCTCATATGAAACGGCCTCCACCACATTTCTCGGCTGTGCATTCCATAACCTAACTGCTCGCTGGGTGAGAGTGCCTTTTCTCGTGATACCCTTAATTCTTTTGCATGTCACTTTAAATCCATGCCCTCTCATTCTTTTTCCTTTACAAAAGGGAACAGTTTCTCCTATGCACTCTTTCCAGCTGCTCATGATTTTGACAACCTTTATCAAATTTCCTCTCAGCCTTCCTGTCTTCCTCATCCTGTTGTCAATTTGGAGGAATCACTCATAATGTTCTGATGTCAAAGTGTCCCCTTTCCTGTTCCATAGACCTGTTCTATATTCTTTCAACTCCCTCACTTTCAGGAGGTTCTCTAATTCTTAGTGTCTCTTTTGTGTGATTTCACAAACTAGACCCAAGCAATTGATTCTCCATGTTTGAGTTTGATGGAACAAGGTCTCACTCTTCACAATTCTAGAGAAAAATCTGGGAGAAATGCCCATTTTACATACAAACTCCTCTCTGTTAGAATTCTCTGTACTTCTGCAATCAACAGGCCAAGCCTGTCCAGTGAGAAAGGAAGCTAACCTTCACCAACCTAAGCTTCTGCAAATGAGTATTTCTTTTTTAAATCATTCACAGGATGAGGTGTTGCTGGCCAGGCAGCATTTACTGCCCATCCCTAATTGCCCAGAGGGCAGTTAAGAGCCAACCACATTGCTGTGGGTCTGGAGTCACATGTAGGCCTGACCAAGTAAGGATGGCAGTTTCCTTCCCTAAAGGACATTAGTGAAACAAATGGGTTTTCACTTTTCCCCAACAATCAACAATGGATTCATAGTCATCATCAGACTCTTAAATCCAGATATTTATTGAATTCAACTACCACGACAGAATCTGAACCCAGGTTGCCTGGGTCTCTGGATTAATAGTCTGGCGATAATACCACTAAGCCATTGCCTCTCTTTAAGTGGTGAGTTGATGACTTGCAGCATTGCTCGAGAATAGTATGGGGCAGTTTCGCTGGAGAAAACAATGGAGGGAGGGATGTGTTCGTGTAGTGGTAATGTTACTGGACTAATAACCCAGAACCCCAGGGTAATGTCCTGGAGACACAGATTCAAATCACACCACACCAGCTGGAGAAATTTGAATTCAATTAAATCTGAAATTAAAAGTTGGCAACCAGTAAGGATCCACTTAGTTCACTAATGGAACAAGAGCTGCCTGTCTGCCCTACATGTGACTCTAGACCCACAGACTCCTAACTATCATCTGAAATGGTTGCATAAGCACTCAGTTTAAAGGTAATGACAGATGGGCAATAAAAGCTGGGCCCAGCCAGTGACATCCGCTTCCCACAAAAGAAGAAACCTTTTTATCCTCCTATGATGCAGACATCCTGAAAATCCATGTCCTTCCTTTAGGCTCAGTATTTTAATGGTTCGAGTTGGGTCTTTTAAAATATACATTCCCGGGGTCAGTGGCAACGCAGGAAATTTTTGATCATCCTCTAGTTGCCGTGAATTTGATGTTGAGTAGACATTGTAACCTAGTGAATGAGTGCGGTAATATGTTTGCCGTTGCAGATGATGCAAGGAATGATGTAATTGTGCTTCCTGAAATCACAATTCAGCCAATTGCCAAATTTACACTGATTTGTCTTAGACTTGGAATTGATGTGTGATGGAACAAAATTAAAGTTCCAGTAAGCGTACTGTTGAGATATTGTGGTCACTGAGTTTGATGTTCCTCGAGGTCAGCCGCTGAACTCTTGGACCAGGGACAGAAAGATGCCATTTTGGTTGCATTGACCAATTTTGGGAAAACTGGTGGGATTTCAGCTCATTGAAGAGCAGCAAAGGCAGCATCTGCTGGCTGTGGCAAACTTGGCATTTGGTCTCCTGGGTGGCAGATTGTGACATTTTCCAGTTGTTGCCAGCGGCTCTATGGAAGGTGATGGTATTGCTGAGTTTCAAGGCTGTGCTAAATCTGGACAGAAATTCTTCATCCAGGAGTCCACAGATGTTTGCACCAATCAGCCAGAGAAAACAGAAACCCCTGAGGCACCCTTGCGTCCAGGAAACTGATCTGCTCGTTGTCTGTTCTCCTCCAAACTGGAGCTTTACGTCCACATCCTCCACCCTGTCAACTGGAATGTGGTTGGTGAGGGCACTGTAGTTCCCTGGGTTGTTGACGCTTCTGTTCCTTATTAGAGGTCTAAGATGGAGCTGCATTAGCTCCCCAGTGCTCCCATGCTGCAGGGAATGCTTACAATGAGGAAGATCAAATCAGTCTAATAACTATCAAAGGTAACAAAAGGATCCTTGCTTCCCTCCCCCTCAAGAAGCCTTGGAAATCACTTCCAAAGCAATGTAGCCACACTCTCAGAACACATCCTGCAAGTAAAATCCTGTCACTCAGCCCGGAAGCACCTCTAAGCTGAGAGGATTTAATGGTTTTCCAGTTTGTTAATTTCACATTTTTGTCAATTCACTGTCTTCTCACATGGTATGATTGGTGAATTTCAGACAGCCCAGGAAAACCTCTCCTGGTCACTTAAGCCAGAACGCAGGGTGAAAGTAGTAGTCAGGACTTGAATGTGAATCACAGACCTTCCTGTCCTGGTTTATGGTGTGTGAATAAACGCAGGTGGGTTAGATGCATAGTTTGGCACCAATGTTTTTTGGCAATTGTTAACATTTTGCCAATGCTAACTTGCTGTGCGCATCAACCCACCATGGACCCTGGTGGGTTAGAGCTCAGTCTATCCTCTCTACACTGAGCCAGAAGCACCATGGACCTCTTCTGCTGGAAGTAGCAATAATTGTTCTTAGCAAGGCCATGTTAACTGGACTCCACAGAGCTGTGGCTTTAATGTTCCAGGGTCAAGTCCCATTCACAGAGCTTGAGCACAAAATCCTAATCTAAGTCCCAGTGCAGCATGGAGGGAGCAATGCACTGTTAGAGATGCTGTCTTTCAGTTCCATCGTTAGACTAAAATTCCATTTGCTTGCTCGTTGAATGTAAAAGATCTGTGGTACTGTTTCAAAAAGGATTAGGAGAGTTAGCATAAAGCATAGAACATGTTACCATTCTAAACTAATCCCATCTGCCTGTATCCTCTATTGTCTGCCTGTTCATGTGTGTGTCTAAATGGTTCTTAAACATTGCTAATATACATGCTTCTACATGTCCCTTGGCGACACGTTCCAGGCATGGTGAGTATAAAAAAACTTACCTCACACATCTCCTTTAAACATTCTCCCTCTCGCCTTAAACATATGCCCTCTAGTATTTGATATTTCCACCCTGGGAAAAAGACTCCAACTATCCACCCTATCCGATCCCCGCATAATCTTAAATAGCTCTACCGAATCGCCCTTCAGCCTTCAATGCTCTAGCATAAACAGTCCGAGTTTGTCCAACCTCTCCTTATAGCTAACACACGCCAATCCAAGCAACATCCTGGTAAGCATCTTTTGCACCCCCTCCAAAGCCTCCATATCGTTCCTATAGTGTGATGACCCACGCTGGACACCGTACTCCACATGTGGTCTCACTAAAGTCTTGTTCGGATGCAACATGACTTGCCAACTTTTATACTCAGTGCCCTGACTGATGCAAGCGAGTATGCCCATATGCCTTCTTTACCATCTTATCCAAATGTGTTGCCACTTTCAGGGAACTATTGATTTAGAACATAGAACATAGAAAGATACAACACAGAACAGGCCGTTCGGCCCTTGATGTTGCGCCGACCTGTGAACTAATCTAAGCCCAGCCCCCTACACTATCCCATCATCATCCATATGCTTATCCAAGGACTGTTTAAATGCCCCTAATGTGGCTGAGTTAACTACATTGGCAGGCAGGCTGTTCCATGCCCTTACCACTCTCTGAGTAAAGAACCTGCTTCTGACACTGTCTTAAATCTTAAGACCCTTCGTACAAGATGATGTCATCATCCTAGGAAAAAGACTGTCAGTGTCCACCCTATCCAATCCTCTGATTGACTTATACACCAAAATCCCCCTGTGCATCAATGTGCTAAAAATCCTGCCATTTACTGTATATTTTCCTCTTGCATTTGACCTCCTAAAATGCATCAGGTCACACTTGTCTGGATTAAATTCCATCTGCCATTTCTCTGCCCAACTTTCTAAGTGATCTATATCCTGCTGTATCCTTTGACAACTTGCCTCACTATCCATGATTCCATCAATTTTCATGCTATTTGCAAACTTACTAATCAGATCACTTGCATTTTCATCCAAATCATTTATACACACACACTATATATAACAAGCACCAGAGATCCCAGGACTGATCCTTGTGAAACACCACTGGTCACATAAAACTACCCTCTGCCTTCTATGGCCAAGATAATTTTGTATCCAACTTAGCAACTCATAATGAATTCCATGTGACTTAATCTTCTGGACCAGTCTACCATGAGGGCCCTTGCCAAATGCTTGAGTAAAGTCCTTGTAGACTCCAACCACTGTCCAATCCTCAAAAAAATTTAATTAAATTTGTGATACAAGACCTCTTGCACATAAATCGATGCTGAATATCCCTAATAAGTTCATTCTTTTCCAAACGTGAATTAATCCTGTCCCTAAGAATCTTGTCCAATAATTTCCCTACCACTGATGTAAGGCTCACTGGCCTGTGAATCCTTGGATTATGCCTGTTGTCCTGCTTAAACAAAGGAGCAACATTGGCTTCCCTAAAGCCCTCATGAGTCTTCTACCAGAGTCTGGATGGATATACAAATGGCACAATGCTCATGATCATTCCTCGCTGCACTGTGCAGACTTTGTTGCAGGCAGTATCTGTAAGTTACAGTTATTAATAACTCCAAATCCCACTCTCTCTATAAAGAGGTTCAGGTGACCAGTCAGCATACTTCTTTCTTTGAGTGACCTAGAAATAGCTTTCAATGCAAAGTGGAACAAGTTGGTTTATAAATTAGTTTTTCATTAATTGTGGCTTCAGCCACCGGCAGGCCAAGGTATTGTGCCCAGTATTAGGTGGCATAATTGTTTTAGTAACTAGTTATGTATCTGAGAATGTCTGCCTGAAAATCTCAGACATTAGTTTATGAATCTAACCTAAATTCTCTGGCAATTTGTGAATGTCTGTGTATTAGCTTTTGAGAATTACTCAATCTGCCCTCCATAGAAGGGATAAGATTCACTTGCTGGTGTGGGTCATACGTGGGACTGTATTCAGAATAAATGTTTGCTGTTACATACACAGGATCTTGCCATCCTTGGGCAGGAAACAGTACCAGAATGTGGGTGATGACGGTTTCTGGAAAACCCATGTTTGTAGCTAGCGTAAATAGCCGAAAGCAGTGATTCCCATGAATCAGACCAAAGTGAAATGGAGTTTCTTTTTGATGAATATACAAAGCGAAGTGCCCCAGGGTCAAAAACAGAAGTTATTGGAAAAGTATAGCAGGTCTGGCATCGGTGGAGAGAAAGCAGAGTTAATGTGTCGGGTCCAGTGACCCTTCCTCAGAACCCAGGGTCAATCTGTTTGTTCTATGGCTAATTCATCTGTTTTGCATAGGTTTCTGTCAGTTAAATAGAGTGCTGTCACCATTTTTTGTTTGATCACACAATACTGTTTAAATGTCACCAGTGCCCAGTGCAGTATTTTTGCCAAGTCTATTAGGAGACAGGTTTTGTGTCTTCCCATGAGAGATTTCCCTTTGAAGTTAGTAATCTGGTTTTTTCCACACAATTAGATTCCCTACAGTGTGGAAACAGGCCCTTTGGCCCAACAAGTCCACTCTGCCCCTTGGACCATCCCACCCAGACCCATCCCCCTAAAACCCACACACCCCTGAACACTACGGGCAATTTAGCATGGCCGATCCACCTAGCCTGCACATCTTTGGACTGTGGTAGGAAACCGGAGCATCCGGAGGAAACCCATGCAGACACGAGGAGAATGTGCAAACCCCACACAGACAGTTACCCGAGACTGGAGTTGAACCCAGATCCCTGGCGCTGTGAGGCTGCAGTGCTAACCACTGAGCCACCGTACCACCCCAATTCCTACACTCCTCTACCTTCTCCAATCCTAAACAGTGACTCTCCAGAACAGTCAAGACGAGATAAATTACAACAACATGAGGTTTGTTATTCACTCTAAAACTAACCAAACGTTTACAAGTTGGTCCACTCCCAATGGACTGGGTTAAAAAAGATCACAGAAGGTGGAATAAAGCCAATCAATACAGAAAGAAGAGCTGAGAATTTCATTGGGATTTCTCCAGCTCTATCCGAAACAAGTTTTATCCGTTTGTATCAAATTTCAGCTTATGTTATTTTGATAGAGTGGGGACTCCTCTGGAAACTCCTAGAGATTGGTTCTTCATCCATTGTCTTAAATACAACAGCCAACCAATTTTCCTGTCTGATTTGTTTCATTCCTGTAAAGTATATTACCACTTGTTAACTCAAATGTGGTTTGAATAGTGGTTCAAAATCTAATGACTTTTTTTTCCTTTCCCTCCACAGAATATTATTAAGAAGGTGATTGGACAGAAGTTTGTTTACAAATTTGTCTCATTTCCAGACATTTTAAAAATGGATCCTCACTCACTGGAATCCAGTCGGGAAAATATTTTGCTCAGGGATAGTGACACTCCATCGATTTCAGAGAGCAGAGATCACCAGCAAATAACATTATCTAGTGGCAGAAGTCCCAGTCGCAATGATTATATCCACTCTGGATTATATACTTCTTTCACCATTAACTCTTTGCAGAATAGGTCTGACTTTTTCAAGTCAATCAAAATGGAAAAGCCAGAAGAGAAACTTGCAAGGAAACCTACCTCCGAGGAGGTCAGAACTGTTATAAGATTTGTAGCCAATAAAAGTGAAACACCAATTACCATGCCTATCAGCTCTGTTCCATCGTCACATTCTCCATCCCCGGAAGCTGTGGTCGCGTCATCTTTCTTCACTGCTCTCGCCTCTAAAACATCGCCTCCTTTATCATCACGTCATTCCCCTGTTGCTTCGTCGTCCTCAAATACCTCCTCCTCAACGGGGTACCAGAAGGCATGCATTATTGAACTTGATGCGTTCGATTCAGAACAGTCTGTTCAGCCCCTAAACCTCTCCTCAGGTTCGAAGGCCAAATCGCCCTGTCCAGCTGAGCAGAGACAAAGCCATCTGCCAAAAGCTAAGAAACCCAAAGGCCTGGAGATTCCAGCTCCTCCTTTAGTCATAACCAACACTGATGCTGGCTCAATTGCTCTCAACAGCCCAGCACTTCCTTCTGGATCCCTCACTCCTGCCTTCTTCACTGCGCAGGTTAGTTTGTTTGGTTACATCTGGTTTGAAATAGATGATGTTTTCAGCACTAAATCTGATCTTTACACATTGGTGTCTTAATATGTGTTGCATTATGATGTTAAATCACAGCAAGTGAATTAAAAACTTCTCAATTTCTACTCACTAGATTTTCTTAAAAAGTTGCATCTTCGTAGTGGAATATGAATACAATATTCCACTCGGATTATGAATCAGGTTTTTCTTAATATATTTGTTGTCTCTAACAGAATGAATACGAGCATTATGGATTGGATCAATAATTTCTCACCCTCAGTGACAGTAGCAGTGCCCTCCAAGGTTCACCAGAGCACCATTTGATACAGAGAGCAGCTTCCTTACACTCATCCCAAACTTCAGAAAACCTTTGAAAACTGCATCAGTTTAATTATTTTTGTATCTGACAGCTTGTAGACTCCAGGAGATAGACTACAAGCTTTACCCTGATCACTTGCTTCAGTTTAGTTTTGTAAATATTATATACTTCTTTTTGTTCAACAGATTGAAATATTAATGTGTGTCAGTTGTAGCTCAGTGCGTAGCACTTTCATCAGAGTCAGAAGCTCCCTTGTTGTCCAGAGACTTCAGCACATGCTCCAAGCAATACTGCATGAGTTCTGCATTGCCTTTCAGGCTGGATTGGCTGCTGTCACAAATGGATGTAAAAGATCCCATTGTACAATTTGAAACCTTTCCCCCTCCACATTATGGGATTGTAAATTTAGAGGAGACCGATTAGGCTTGTGCTGTTCTTTGCAAGAGCAGTTCAGCTAGTTCCACCGCCTCTCCTGATTGCATAGCCTTGCCGTTTACTCTCCCTTCAGTTATTAACACTGTATGAAAGCCACAACTAATTCAGACTTCACCCCTCTGCTCTGCAGTGCATTCCAGATCACAATTTCTTGAGTAGAAAAGGATTTTTGTGATCCCACCTCTGGTTGTCTTGCCAATCACTTTACATCAGAGTCCTCTGGTTCTTGTCTATTCCACCAACAGAAATAGTTTCTCATTCCCTACTCTGAACAGACCCCTTATTATTTTTAACATCGATATCTCCTTTTAACATTCTGTGTTCAAGGGACAGCTGCCCCAGTTTCTGTAGCCTATCATTCCCTCTAACGTTCTCTACGGGCGCAATCAGTCTATAATCTTATGCTTGCCCATGCTTTTCTAAAGTGAAGAGCCCTGATTGCACACCTAGTCCAGTTAAAGTTAAACCAATATTTAATAAAGATTCATGATAACTTTCTTGCTTTTCTACTGTATGCCTTTATTAGTAAAGCATAAGATGCTATAAGCTTCATACACTGCTTTATGAATCTGTCCTGTTATCATCTACTCAGATACATTGTGCACAATTAGGCCCAGGTTGCTCATCTCCTTTGGAATGATATAACCTTTACTCCGTTATCGATAACAAGGTGTAGAGCTGGATGAACACAGCAGGCCAAGCAGCCTCAGAGGAACAGGAAAGCTGATGTTTCGGGCCTGGACCCTTCTTCAGAAAAAGATGCCGTTTCTATTGTTTCTTTTCACTCTGCCAACCGAATGTATAAAACATATCACACTTCTGTACCTTGAATTATATCTTCCAGTTTCCTACTCCTTCTGACAACCTGTCTGTCCTCTTAAAGATTATCATTATCTTCCTCATGTGAGTTTGCTCGCCGAGCTGGGTAGCCCACAAACCCACCAACACACTAAAACAGCAGCTAATGAACTTAAAAGACCCTGTACAGACAACAAATAAAACGAACGTCATCTACAAAATACCTTGCAAGAACTGTGACAAACACTACATTGGACAAACAGGCAGAAAGCTAGCCACCAGGATACATGAACATCAACTAGCCACAAAACGACATGACCCACTATCACTCGTATCCTTACATACAGATAAGGAAGGACACCACTTTGATTGGGACAACACATCCATCCTAGGACAAGCCAAACAGATACATGCACGAGAATTCCTAGAAGCGTGGCATTCCAACCGGAACTCCATCAACAAACACATTGATTTGGAGCCCATCTACCACCCACTGAGAAAAAGAACAGGAAATTACATCACCAACACAGGAAATGACATCACCAACCCAAGGAAACTTAAACAGATAAGTAGAAAGCAGGACATAACACCAGCGCTTCATCAGAGGCTCACTGATGATGTTACCTAGAATGGTGACGAAACTTCTGAAAACTAACCTTACAGCTCAGCGAGCAAACTCACATCCAGAAACTCAACCTGAGCTACAAATCTTCTCAAAACTCACTATTATCTTTCTCAATTCCCAATGCTTCTATGTTCTTTGCCATTTGAAAATTTTGAAAATATATCCTGCACATGCAAATTTGAATCATTACTAGAAATCAGAAAATGCAGGTAGTGCCAACCTTCGGCATCAAAAGAAACCTACCTATCACTAGTATCTGTAGAAGACTTTGGATTCCCTTTTATGTGAGCTGCCAGCCTCTTCTCATATTCACTCTTTGCCTTTCTGATCTTTATCACCTTCACTTCTAAACTCTCCATACTCACCTTGGATCTGACTTGTGGTATCAACCTGACATTTGGAGTACCCCTATGTTTTCCGCTGCATATTACTATCTATCACTTAGGGAGCTCTAGTTTGGTTTGCCCTATCTTTTCCCTTCTTGGGAATCTGCCTCACCAATACCTGAACTCTATCTCCTCCTTAAAGCAGTTTATAATTTTCCTAGTTATGTATTTCAGTGCTGTTTGCAGGGCCTTCCTTCTATTATTTGGTGTGTTTCTCTACATTACAACAGCAACAATGCTTCAATGATACTTATTTAATTGAATATTTTCTTGAGTAGCTTGAGTTTGTAAAAGGCTCTTCACAAATACAAATGCTTTATTCGTTCTTCGTTCCTTCAATAAGTTATAATAAATATCATTTTTAAATGAACTGATAGAGAGCTCAGTTCCAAAATTGTACAAGCCCAAGCTCAGACAAGTTACAGCTTCATTATTTGGTGCAAAGCTAAACAATTTGTTCACATATAATATTTGATGCAGATATCTATAATGGGGGCTGTGACTGGCATATTATTTACGTTGTTAATATGATTAAAATACAAGAAAATTAATTATTTAATTTGGGTCCACTGAAAGAAAAAGGACAAGCATTTCTTTGGCACCTTCCATGATTTCTGGATGCCTCAAAACATGTCACAGCTAAATAAGAGTTTTTTCAACTGTGGTTACTGTTGGAATATCATTGTCACAGTAGCCACTCTGTGCACAACAAGATCCCACAAACATTCATCCTGCTGTCATCACGTCTGATCCTCTATCTCAAAGCTATATTCTGGCTTTCTCTCCATACCCCATGATGCCTTTAAATTTCTAGAAATACATCTTCTCCTTGAATATATTCAGTGACTTGGCCTCCACAGCCTTTTATGGCAGAGAATTCCACAGGTTCATGACCCTTTGAGTGAAGAATTGTCCCCTCATCTCAGCCAGAAATGGCATACCCCGTATCCTGACACTATGTCCCTGGTTCTAAGCTGACCAACCAGGGAAACAAAGTGAGAATGACCACAGGGTCTTCTACATTCACCTCAGAGAGTGGGTGGAGCTCTGAATTAACATGCCACCCACAAAGCAGCTTCTAGCACAGTGTGGCACTCCTTCAGTATGGCACAGGATTATCAAGCTAGGTCTTTGTAAAGGATCATCGACCCCAAACCTTCAAGATCCCTGATGAAAGTGCTGCCACTGCTGACAAGTTGACTTATTGATTAATCTAATTACATTTTCACTTTATCATTATAGACACCTAATGGCATTCTGTTGACTCCAAGCCCCTTACTCTCCAGTATTCATTTCTGGAGTACGTTAAGTCCAGTGGCTCCCTTGAGTCCTGCTAGACTCCAGGGGCCTGGATCTTTATTTCAGGTATGTGTGAATTGTTAAACGTTACTATCAGGGCCATCTCCTGTGATGTTTTTATGAGTTAAGTCTGCCATAAGCTTGATTGTGTTGCTGAATGTTCCTTTAAAACAGTTCTTGGACAAGACGTTACGGTTCCTTTGGGGATGGACTTGGAGGCAGACGGATTGAAGAAATGATGTGAGAAGGCCACAGAGTGGTGCTTGTTTCCCACTGCTATCCTTTGTGCCAGTGATAGCAGATGAGCCGACCGCCAGGAGGCAATTGGCTGATTCAATGTTCTTTGCAGCAGAGGTTTGATTGGGGAACTCTCCAGGGGAATTACAAGGCCAACCCTCTGGTCTGTGGGGGTCAGGGGCTGGAGGCCCTTCCCTTGGTAGGCACTTCTAGCCTAGAGGAGCTGTAGTGATAATACCACCAGCACCTGTGGACCCTATGCCTCTCCACTCCGGCAGTCCTGGTACCCCCAGGTATCCTTTGGCTGATACCCTCCCCACCAACAATACATCCTCATCCTCCAGGAGTAGCTACAGCTGACAGTGGCACTACCTGCCCTGTGACTTGGCAGAATCTCTGGAACATGCCAGCCTACACAAGGAGACAGTGGCGCAGTGATAATAAGTAAAGAGGGCGGGGAGTTGTGTTACTGATCAAGGAGAAGGTCACGGTTGTACTGACTGAGGACTTCGTGGAGGGCTAATCCAGTGAGGCCATATGGGTAGAACTCAGGAATAAGAAAGGTGTGCTCACTAAAATGGGGTGTGCCATAGGCTTCCCATTAGCCAGGAAGAGATAGAGGAACAGGTATGTAGGCAGATCATGGGTGTTTTAGTGGGTGCTTTTAACTTCCCCAGTGTTGTCTGAGACTCCATTTTGAGGCGTGGGTGGGGCAGAATTTGTTAGGTATATCCGGGAGGGTTTCTTGAAACAATATGTAACAATCCAACTAGAGAAAGGGCCATATTAGATCTGGAATTGGGGAACGAACCCAGCCAGCTGATCTGTTTCAGTGGAGGAGCATGTTGGGGACAGTGATCATAATTCTATTAGTATTAAGATAATTATGGAAAAGGGTAAGACTGCTCCTCGGGTGAAAGTGATAAATTGGCGCAAGACTAGTTACAGCAGTATTAGGCAAGAACTGGAGGAACTAGATTGGGGTACGGACTTTTGAGGGTAAATCGATATCCGATGTGGGAGTCTTTTAAAGACCAGTTGATCAGAGTTCAGGGTCAGCATGTTCTTGTGAGGATAAAAGAAGATAAGAATGGCAAAATTTGGATACCCTTGGATGACGAGATGTTGAAAGTTTAGTCTCAAGTTAAAAGAAGCATATGTAAGGTTTAGGAAACTGAAATCAAAAAAGGCCCTTGAGGAATATCAAGGAAGCAGCAAAGAACGTAAACAAGAAATTATGAAGGTTAGAGGGCGCAATAAAATGTTCTTGGTGAGTAGAATTAAGGTGAATCCCAAGGCATTTTATATGTATATTAGGAGCAAGAGGATAACTAGGGAAAGAGTAGGCCCACTAAAGGACAAAGGAAGGAATTTATCCATGGAACCAGAGCAAGTGGTTGAGGCCCCGGATAAGAAATTTCCTTTGGTACTCATCAAGGAGAAGGACATGGACAGTGGTAAGATTAGAGAGGAATATGTTGATATTCTGGGGCGTATTAAGAAGAAGGTGATGTTCGGTGCTTGAAAAACATTAAGATAGATAAATCCCCAAGGCCTGATAGGATCAATCAGATGTTGAAGGAGGTGAAGGAGGAGATTACTGGGGCCTTTAAACAGGATACAAAGATCTCTGTTGCCACAGGTGAGGTCCCAGGAGACTGGCAAATATCCAACGTTATTCCTTTGTTTAAAAAGGCCAACAGGGATAACCCAGGACATGATAGGTTCGTGAGCCTTACATGAGTGGTTGGGGAATTAAATGGAAAAGATTCTTAGGGACAGGATGTATTCATATTCGGAGAATTAGGGATAATCAGCATGGCTTAATGTGGGTAGATATTGTCTCACGGACTTGGTTGAGTTTTTTGAGGGTGTAATGAAGATGATTGATGAGGGTAGGGCAGTGAAGGTTGTTTACATGGACTTTGCTAAAGCGTTTGATATGGCCCCATATGGTAGGCTGGTCCAGAAGATTAAGTCACGTGGAATGCATGATGAGTTATGAGTATGAATACAAAATTGTCTTGGTCATTGAAGACAGAGGGCAATTATAGAGGGGAGTCTTTCTGACTGGTTGCCTGTGACCAGTGGTGTTCTACAGTAACCAGTGCTGGGACCTCTGTTGTTTGTAACAGTGCTGTATATCTCTATAACTCTATATAGATCCATTGGAAAGTTGAGCGTAGAAATGGTGGATAAAGTTTAATCTGGACAAGTGTGTGGTGATGCATTTTGGGAAGTCAAATGCAAGAGCAAAGTACACAGTAAATGGTAGAACCCTTAGGAGCACTGATGTACAGAGGGATCTTGGAGTAAAATTCCATAGCTTCCTGAAAGTGGCAACAGAAATGGATAAAATGGTAAAGAAAGCATACAGCATGCTTGCCTTCATCAGTTGGGACATTGAGTATAAAGGTTGGCAAGTCATGCTGCTGTATAAGACTTTAGTCAGGCCACATTTGGAGTATTGTATGCAGTTCCGGTTGCCACACTGTAGGAAGGATGTGGAAGCTTTGGAGAGGGTGCAGAAGAGGTTTAGCAGGGTGTTGCCTGCATTGGAATGTATTAGCTACAAAGAGAGGTTGGACAAACTTAGATTGTTTTCACTAGACCATCAGAGGCTGGGAGACAACCTGATAGTATATAAAATTATGAGTGGCATGGATAGTATGGAAAATCAGAGTCTTTTTCCAGGGTGGAAATGAGGGAGAAAGCTTGAAAGACATGTGCGAGGAAAGCTTTTTCACACAGAGGATGATGGGTTCCTGGAATGCACTGCCAGAGGAGGTGGTAGAAGCAGATATGTTAGCGATGTTTAAGAGGCATTCAGACAGACACATGAGCAGGAGGAGAATAAAGGGATATAGACCAAGGGTAGGCAGATGGGATCAGTTTAGAATGGCATCATAGTTTGTACAGACATAGTGGGCTGAAGGGCCTGTTCCTGTACTGTACTGTGCTGTTCCAAGTTCCATCAATGGTCCAATAATTCTGAAACCTGGCAAGTTCTCTGGGGACGTGGGTTAAAATCCAACCACAGCGGCCAGTGAAATTTAAATTCAACCAGAAAGGTTTAGCTTTGAAAGCTCCTGTCAATAATGGTGGCCATAAAATTGTGGTAAAAATCCATCTGGCTCACTCAGATTCTTCAGGGGAAGAAATCTGCCATTCTTACCTGGTCTGGCCTACATGTGATTCAACAAAATGTGGCTGAAAAAAAACAAAGTTGCTGGAAAAGCTCAACAAGTCTGGCAGCCTCTGTGGAGGAGAAAACAGAGTTAACGTTTCAGGTCCAGTGACCCTTCCTCAGAACTCGGGGAACTGCAATTCTGAGGAAGGGTCACTGGACCCAAAACATTAACTCTGTTTTCTCCTTCACAGATGCTGCCACACCTGCTGAGCTTTTCCAGCAACTTTGTTTTTGTTCCTGATTTACAGCATCCACAGTTCTTTTGGTTTTTAAACTGTGGTTGACACTTATGTGCCATCTGAAATGTTAGTTCAAGGGCAGTTACAAATGGGTGACCAGTGCTGACCAATGCCCATATCCTATGAAAGAATAAGACATTAAATTCAGCACTTAGTTGAAACTGTATAATTGACCTAAGAGTAACAAACTCATTTCACAGCTGCACAGCACGTTAAAGTTCATGAAGGCCTGATGCAGAAATAACGATATAGTTACCATGAGTTTTATCAGTTCTCGGCCAAGTTACGAGCTGGAGATTCTTGGTGGAGTTACAGAGAATTGTACATAATGTCACATCTCAACCATCATATCCTCCTTGTCAGTATTGACTACTGAGCATGTAATATTGCAGATTTGACTTAAACAATAGATCAGAAGAATATTTTACAAAAGACATGAAGGTACAATAGAATAAACCAAACTACGTATACATAACACGTGTTTAAAGATAAATCAAAACACTGTAAAAATATAATTCCATTAATTTCCAAAACGCTCCTTTACAGATCCCAAAAGGATCCCTTTATAGTACTCATACCAGGGAGAATTTCCTTTTCAATCAGGTCTATTGGCTTGATTTGCCTATCCTGGTTTGATAGCCTCTTCCACGGAGCTTTAGAAACCAGAGCTTCAATTTTCTCAACTTTAATTTTCAAATAACACTTTCAGACTTTTACCCAAATATGTCAGGTCTGGATCTATCACTAAACTGGTTACTCTGAGGTTTTGTTTTAACAAATTTAAATTATCTTCTCCCTTTCTCAGAAGGAATAATTTTACGCATCCATCTTCAGCTGAGAACTTATAGAACTCCCCAAACTGGAACCAAAACTGAAAGAGTTCTCTCCCAGCTGTGGGTGTTGCCCCAAGCTTTAAAAACAGAATCTTCTATCAGAAGGCCTAATGTAACTACAGTGTGTACCTTGTTCTCCAGCTACCAAAGCTGTCCACAATACTTTGCTCTTGTCAAAGTAACCCATGTGCTGTTGACTTGCTGAATGTTTTCAATATTTTAGGATTTGGTAACAGGTTTTTTCTTGATGATGCTTTGCTAAATTATTTAATCATTGCTAATCTTATCCAGGATAAACACTCTTTTCTTATAGGAAACACATTCAGTATTTTAAAGCTCCTGTTCCTCTAGGCGTTTTTCAGTATGATTTGTAAAATGCAAAGATAATGATCCTTATTTGGAAAAAAGTAACATTACCCAATTAAATATTTGCAATACCCCTGTTGTACAATAATCATTACTACCTTCATCTAACGAACATTTGCAGTCCGGAATAATTAATTTAATAATGACAAAACAGTACTGCATCATGAATTTTAGGAAATCTCAAGGTGACTTGATTTTGTCCTAAATTGTTGTGACTAAAATAGGAAAGGTGAGGACTTAAGTTCATCATCCATTCATTAACAGGGGATTGGTTGGTTACTGGTGGTTGCTGACTACATATTATACCCAGCCACAGATAATGAAATAAAAACTAAAAGAACTGCAGATGCTGTAAATCAGGAACAGAAACAAAGTTGCAGGGAAAGCTCAGCAGGTCTGGCAGCATCTATGGTGGAGAAAACAGAATTAACGTTTCGGGTCCGCTGACCCTTCCTCAGAACTCAGAACAGATAATGAAATGCCTTATATAGCCAGCATGTCTCATTGCACTATTGGTTTTCAGCATTGAGAAGCTTCAGACAGAACATGGCTTGGTTAGAACAGCAAAACAACATTTTCCTGCCTAAAATAAAAAATAGAAAAGCTTCAAAGCCTTTGCTGTTGAATAACAAACAGAGGTAATGTTTCAAGTCAATGTGTGTCAGCTGTGACTCAGATTGGTAGCATCTCTTCCCTCTGAGTCAGAGGTTGTGGGTTTAAGTCTAACGCCTAGTGTTGAGTACAGCTGTCTGTTCCAGTATAGTGCTGAGGGAGTGCTGCATTATTGGAGGAATTGTTTTTTATCAGATGAGATGCTAAACCAAGGCCCCGGCTGTTGTCTTAGGTGGCTATAAACGCTCTCTTGAGACTATTTTGAAGAATAACAAAGGGATTATCCACGGTGTCCTGACCAATATGAATATTATCCATCAATACATTTAGCCACTATCACATTGCCGGTTGTGGCAGTGTGTACGTCAGTTGCGATGTTACTGATATTACAGAAGTGATTAAACTTGAACAATCGATCGTTTGAAAAGGTCCTGGAGAATTCAAGTATCACTGTCTTTCCTTTCTATGATCTTTTATCTTATCTGTAAAATGTTAATAACATTTTATATAAGTACAGAGGCAGGATAAATAGTGTTGGAGAGGAATGAGTGAAAAAAGTGTGATTGATGGAAGATTGGACAGTTTGACAATAAGTTTGATGGTGGAAGACAGAAGGCAGTGATAATGCAGAATCACTAATAGCCACTGTCTGAAAAGAATGTTCTCCCTAATGTAGAGATCACATTGTGAGCAATGAATATAATTTACTAAGTTGAAAGAAGTACGAGGTAATTGTTGTTCCACCCTGGAATGAATGTTTGAGGCCCTGATGAATAGAAAGTGAGGAGGTGAGTGGGCAGGTATCCTGTGCCTGCATGGAAAGGCACGCTGATGAAGATTACTAAGGAGTGAACCAGAGTGTCACGATGACTGTGGTCCCTCGAAAAAGGGTGAGAGGGGACATACGTTTTGATGGTAGCATTACTCTGGAGGCAACGGAAATTGGTGTGTTGAATGTGGAGGCAGATGAAATAGCACATAAGATCTAGGGGAAGCCCTTGTGGTTCTGGGATTGTGGGGGTTTGGACAGAACTACAAGGTTGGAAAAGACATAGTTAGAGGGTCTGGTTGACTCTGGTGGCAGGGACTCCAAGGTTGAGAATAAGGAAGAAATTGTCAAACCTGTGCATCGGAAAGCTAATCATCAGAGCAGATGTAACGGAAATGAAGGTTTTGGGAGAATAGATTTGCCCTTTCTGAAGAAGAGTGGTAGGAAGCAAATTCAAAATAGATGCCCCCACTCCTGCTGAAAAGAAAACCGAGAAGTCGAGCAAGGAAAGGGAATGAAAAACAGAAATTGCTGGAAAAGCTCAGCAGATCTGGGCAGCATCTGTGGAGAGAAAGCAGAGTTAATGTTTCAGCTCCAGTGACCCCCCTTCAGAATGGGAAAGGGAATGTTGAGAGGTGCATTGTGTGAAAGTGAATGAAAGGCAGAATTGTAAAGTAAAGTTGATTAGCTTTTTGAGTTTGGTGAGTGAGCAGGAGGTAGCCCTGATACAGTCATTAATGTATCTGAAAGAAGAGGTGGAGAGGGGCACTTGAGTAGGACTAGAACAAAGTGTATGTATCCCATGAAAATACAAGCATAGGCACAATATGTATGGGTTCAGACACCAACACATTTGTAGCACAACCAAGATCCATATGAGTTCCCATAGCAACACAGCTTCCTAAATAGTAGCTATTTACATCATGGTAGGTTTCAGTGAATTCCATCACTGAATTCAAAGAGCTGCCTGTCTGTCCTCCCCAGACTGACCTGTCCCCTCCCCACCTCCCCACCTATACTCTCCTCTCCACCTATCTTCTCCTCTATGCACCTTCGGTCCGCCTCCCCCTCTCTCCCTATTTATTTCAAAATCCTCTCCCCATCCCCCTCTCTGATGAAGGGTCTAGGCCCGAAATGTCAGCTTTTGTGCTCCTGAGATGCTGCTTGGCCTGCTGTGTTCATCCAGCCCCACACTTTGTAATCTCGGATTCTCCAGCATCTGCAGTTCCCATTGTTTCTGATGTGAATTTTAATGGCAGATGCCTTCCCTCATGCAGTTTAAATCCAAAATTACCTTAAGCAAAAGAGAATTTCTATACGTTCCAGAAATTACTTTAAATGTGCCACATATATGAATGATTTGATTGTGTATAAAGGAGATTTGGTTAGTACATTTGCAGATGACACTTAAATAGGAGGTGTAGTGGACAGTGAAGATATTGTCTCAGAGTACAACAGGACCTTGATCAGATGGGGCAATGGGCCAAGGAGTGGCACTTGGAGTTTAATTTAGATAAATGTGAGGTAGTGAATTTTGGTAAGGCAAACCAAGGCAGGACTTATAAACTTAATGGTAAAGCCCTGGGGAGTGTCGCCGAACGAAGAGAACTGGGAGTGCAGGTGCATAGTTCTTTGAAAGTTCTGCAGGTAGACAGGGAGGTGAAGAAGGCATTTTAGCATACTTGCATTCATTGGTCATAACATTGATTATTGGAGTTGGGATGATATGTTGCGGCTGTACAGGATATCGTTGAGGCCATGTTTGGAATGCTGTGTACAATTCTGGTTGCCCTTCTATGGGCAGGGTGTTGTTAAATTTAAGATGATGCAGAAAAGGTTTACAGGGATTTACCGAGACTGGAGGTTTTGAGCTGTAGGGAGAGGCTGAAAAGATTAGGGCTTTTTCTATGGAGTATCAGAAGCTGAGGGATGACCCTACAGAGCTATATAAAATCATGAAAGGCATGGATAGGGTCAATAGCCAATGTCTATTTCTGAGGGTGGGGAAGTCCAAAACTAGGAGGTATAGGCTTGAGGTGAGAGGGGAAAAGACCTGGGGGGTAACTTTTGACACAGAGGGTGGTGCATAAATGGAATGAGCTGCCAGAGGAAGTGGTGGAGGCAGATACGATTACAACATTTAAAAGGCACTTGGATATGATTAGGACGGGTTTGGAGGGATATGGGCCAAATTCTGGTATGCGTAGTAATGAGAGGGAATTTCAAAAGACATTTAATAATATTGCCAGGAAAATTGAAGCCGCTGGAATTGAAAAGCAATAACTGCACAGATATAAACTGTAGGAAACATTGAGGATGAATAGTAACAGATTAGGAATGACAGATACCAGCGAGACGGCAGATTCATGGCAATGCAATTTAATGTTAGCTTGACTCTGACTCTGTGAGAAGTGATTATTGTTAGGTGAAGTAATTTAAACACAATTCTAAAGTGATGGAAGAACTGCAAAAGATACCTGCAAAAACAAGTTGAGAAGACTGTTAAAGAGCCATACAGGATCCTCATGTTTTTAAACAGAGGCAGGTAGTATAAGAGCAAGGAAGATATGCTAAACATTTAAAAAACACTATTAGGTCTCAGCTGGAGTTATGTGTTTAACTCTGTCCACCACACCTTCTAAAGGATACCAAGAGCTTATAGAGGAGGTCTGCTGGAATGATCCCAGGAATTAGTGACTTTAGTTATATGGATAATCTTGGAAAAGCTGGAATTGTTCTCTTCATAGCAGCAAAGACTATGAAGAGATTTGATAAAATATTGCTTCAAAGACGTTTTGTTGAAGGTTTTCATCTTGAACTCATCAGGACAATTTGCAAGAATGCCAAATAAAGGGAGGGCAGTATACTGTTTGAGAGGAGAGTGTTGATTGGTTGGTTGGTAAAAAAGAATTGCTATGGAGAAGGCACCAGTTGATGTTGACTGATTGGTAACTGCCAGACTTTGTATAAATTTTTATGAGTCTTGTTGATTCTGATTGGTCAAAACATTGCCCTAAGAAATGTAACAGCTCCTTGAACATCACCTTCCAAATTTAGGACCTCTCCTCCACTAGAAGTTCATGGTCAGAAGGTGCATGGGAGCACCACCACCTGCAATTTCCCAACCACGCTATTTTCTATTCAGATATGCAAATATACCACTTTTCCTTTATAGTTGCTGGGTCACAGTCCAGGAACATTTTTCTAATAGACAAGGGTATCCCTACGCCAAGTTGTGCAGCAGATTAAGACAACTCACTGCCACATTTTCCAGGGCACTTAGGGATGGAAAATAAATGCTGGCCCTGCCAGTGTGGCCTACATCCCATGAAAGTAGGAAATGGAGGGGAATGGGACTGATGGGATAACTTTGTCAAAGAACTGACAAATGTACAATGGGTTCTAAAGCCTGCTTCTGCTGTACAGTCATTGATCAATTCTTTGTTTTAAATAATTTTATTTTAAAATGGAAAAAGCACTTGCGCAGCAAACAGAAAAGCAGGTCACAGATAACAAGGTGTAGAGCTGGATGAACATAGCAGGCCAAGCAGCATCAGAGGAGCAGGAAAGCTGCCGATTCAGGCCTAGACCCTTCTTAAGAAAAATGATTATTTTAATTTTGTATGATGTTACACAAAGGTAGCCCTGAATAAGTGCATTTAAATAGAGGATAATTAGACCAAGGACAGTAGATGTAATTCAGTTCCCATTTTAAAGTAATGCCATTGTTTCATTCTAAGTGCTTTTCACTAAAATGTAATAGAGACTGCTTCTGTAAATGTTTCACTGAAATAATTCTTGCTATTGGTAGTACTGCAGCATTTCCATAAATAAGGATTTTTCATTTTTATGTGCAAACCATTAACCTTACTGGATTTGGTGACAACAGATATAATGGAACTATGCTAAACTTTACCACGTTATTAAACAGTAACTAGTAAGAATGTGCCGGTCTTTTTCTTTCATTGGTCACTTCCAGGTGATAGTGTGGAATGGAATGAACAGATTCCAATGAACCAGCAGGTCTCTAATAGTACTTGTTTTATATGCCTCTCTATATTTCTTTTTCAGTGGTTTAACGTTGACCATTAGGCATTTCATGTGCTAAGGCAAAAGTTTTAATTTTGTTTGTTTTTCGGTCTCCAGTTTCCGACTCTAGTGAATGGACACGTGCCAATTCCAATCCCCAGCTTGGATGGGGTTTCTCCCTTACTGCTTTCATCCAATGCTCAAAAATCATGATAGTGCCTAACTGAAGGAGCAAAAGGCACCAAGTGAATGCCAAAATGTGGGACAGTGTTCAGCTTTAATTTATATCATTGATCATGCATCATTGATATGAAGTTACCAGTAATATCATGAAGTATTGTTTAAATACCCTTTCTTTTGTTTTCTCCCCATCATTTTATAATAAAGTTGGCAATAAATATATAACCTTTTCCTGTACCTTGCGTTTTATGCACTGTGCTTTTAATGAATTTTAACCAGCTGTGCCTACTTATGCTTATGTGTTTCATGTAACTTGTAAATTTACTGTAAACCTGTTGTAATGGCAGATTATTAGCATTATTAAATAATTGAAACTTTGTATCAGTTTTCAATTATTGGCTGTTAAAGGACATGATACTATGTATTAGTAAGTAAGATTGATGATATTTTCAGTGTACGTTTTTTTAAATAAAAAGTATTGCAGTTTATATGTATTATAGGCAGGTTTGCTATGTATTTGTACTTTGGCTACAAGTTTGTAATTGACGTAATTCAATAAATGCCAGATTCTCAGCAAACTATTTTCATTCATTTTTCTTCAAAATACCAGGATAATTAGACAATTCCTTCAAGGTACCATTTTAGCAGATAAGAATCAGCAGTTAATACTACATGAACAAAGAGTCAGGGTTTACAGCATTCTCCAGATGGAAACATAGGTATTACACTGTGAAAAGTTTAAACATACCCTACATTATAAATAAAATGGGACACGTTTGGAGGTGTTTCGAGGTTTAAGGGAGATGTGCAAGGCATGCTTTTTACGCAGTGGGTGGTAGGTGCCTGCAATGTGCTGCTCAGATAGGTGGTAGAAGTAAATATGTCAGTAACTTTTTACAGGCATTCAGACTGACAGATGATGAGGCAGAGAATAGAGACATAAGGATCATGTGCAGGCAGATGAGACTAGTTTAGAATGGCATCATATTTGGCACAGATATGGTGGGCTGAAGGGCCTGTACTTCTCCTGTAGGTGTTCTATGTTCTAAGATGACTATCAGGTTGTTAAATACCTTCCATCATACTTCATGGATTTAGTCTTAAATCTGAACTCTGAATAGAAACTGTATCTTATGGTAAAAGTATGCTTTGCAACAAACCCATTAGGCAGTATTAAAATATATATTGAAGAACATAATCTACTGTAAATGAAGGCGTGACAGTGAGGATAATACCAATGGCCTGCACTAAGACACAGGGTCTGGCAGAAATGGCAATCGGCAGACTTTTGCAGAGACATAATCCTTAATGACATAATCCTAAACAGTGTGCAGGAACAGAGGAACCCGGGGCCTTGGTTGCATAGATCTTCAAATGAAGCAGAATAGAACAAACAGGATGTATGGTTGTTAATACAATTAACCAAATAAAGCTAATTAGATGCCACATCAAATTTCAGGATTAGGCTCTGCTTTCAGAAAGAGCCTTGGGGAAAGTTACCTGGGTACTTTGCTCTTGGAGGCTGTCATAACTCTCGGATTAGGTAATTGAAACTTGGCCTGTGATTAAGGACGGAAGGTGTGATTATTGGTGAGACAGGTAGGGGGACCACAGGGATAGCTCTGGAGGAGCCTCTGTCCTTCAATTATCCAAATGTTATGATGTTCTTGTAGGCTGTGGGGACTGCAAGGAGGATGAATGAACTGACAACACCACCTTGACACAGGGAGCCATTCAAGTGAGGAGGAGGACATTAGAGTGTCATTGTAGTAGGGGACAATACAATTTGGACATAGATACTTTCTTTCACAGCCATGAGTGCAAGTTCAGAAGGTTGTGTTGCCTGTCTAATGCCAGGGTTAAGGATATCTTGGGGCTGGAAAAAGAGGAGAGGGATCCAGTTGTCTTTATCTACATTTGGTAATTATAACATTGATAGGAATAGAAAGAAGGTTCTGCTGAAAGATTTTGAACAGTCAGGAGTTAAACTAAAAAGCAGGACCTCCAAGATAATAATCTTAGGCATATATATATTTTATTATAGAACATAGAACATTACAACACAGTACAGGCCCTTTGGCCCTCGATGTTGTGCCGACCTGTCATACCGATCTCAAGCCCATTTAACCTACACTATTCCATGTACGTCCATATGCTTATCCAATGACGACTTAAATGTACCTAAAGTTGGCGAATCTACTACCGTTGCAGGCAAAGTGTTCCATTCCCATACTACTCTCTGAGTAAAGAAACTACCTCTGACATCTGTCCTATATCTTTCACCCCTCAATTTAAAGCTATGCCCCCTCGTGCTCGCCCTCACCATCCTAGGAAAAAGGCTCTCCCTATCCACCCTATCTAATCCTCTGATTATTTTATATGTTTCAATTAAGTCACCTCTCAACCTTCTTCTCTAATGAAAACAGCCTCAAGTCCCTCAGCCTTTCCTTGTAAGACCTTCCCTTCATACCAGGCAACATCCTGGTAAATCTCCTCTGCACCCTTTCCAAAGCTTCCACATCCTTCTTATAATGCGGTTACTAGAACTGTACACAATGCTCCAAGTGTGGCCGCACTGGAGTTTTGTACAGCTGCAGCATAACCTCTTGGTTCCGGAACTCGATCCCTCTATTAATAAAAGCTAAAACACTGTATGCCTTCTGAACAGACTTGTCAACCTGGGTGGCAACTTTCAAGGATCTGTGAACATGGACACCAAGATCTCGCTGCTCATCCACACTACCAAGAATCTTACCATTAGCCCAGTACTTTGCTTTCTGGTTACTCCTACCAAAGTGCATCACCTCACACTTGTCCACATTAAACTCCATTTGCCACCTCTCAGCCCAGCTCTGCAGCTTATCTATGTCTCTCTGCAACCTACAGCATCCTTCGTCACTATCCACAACTCCACCGACCTTAGTGTCGTCTGCAAATTTACTAACCCATCCTTCTACACCCTCATCCAGGTCATTTATAAAAATGACAAACAGCAGTGGACCCAACACCGACCCTTGCGGTACACCACTAGTAACTGGTCTTCAGGATGAACATTTCCCATCAACTACCACCCTCTGTCTTCTTTCAGCAAGCCAATTTCCGATCCAAACTGCTATATCTCCCACAATTCCATTCCTCCACATTTTGTACAATAGCCTACTGTGGGGAACCTTATCGAATGCCTTGCTGAAATCCATATACACCACATCAACGGGTTTACTCTCATCTACCTGTTTGGTCACCTTCTCAAAGATCATTATGATCATTATGAATATGTTTGTCAATTCATGGGACACTGGCACCAGTACAGGGTAGAAGATATATTTGATAAGGTGTTGCACAAAAGACTGATATAGAAGGTTAGATCCCAAGAGGTGAAGTGTAGAGTATTGTTTGGATGGAGGATTGGCTGACCAAAAACAGAGGGTCAGGATAAATGGGTCCTTCTCTGGTTGGCAAAATGTAGCTCGTGGGATGCCACAGGGTTCAGTTCTCAGAACTCAACTATTTACAAGCCATATAAATGATTTGCAAGCAGGGACAAATGATACCAAGTTAAGACCATAAGACATAGGAGCAGAGAATAAACTATTTAGTCCAGCAATTCTGCTCTACCATTCAATCATGGCTGATAAGTTCCTCAATAACAAAATAACAATAAAACAATTTTCTGAAGAAGGATCCTGACCTGAGATGACAGCCTTCCTGCTCCTCTGATGCTGCTTGGCCTGCTGTGTTCATACAGCTTCTTACCATGTTATCTCAAACTCCAGGATCAGCAATTCCTACTATCTCTGATAAGTTCCCATTGTCCTGCTTTCTCCCCTTGATAATCAAGAACCTGTCTATCTCAGTCTTAAAAGTACTCAATAGCCTGGCCTCCACAGCCTTCTGTGGCAGTGAATTCCATAGATTCACCACTCTCTGGCTGAAGAAGTTTCTCCTATCTCCGTTCTAAAAGATCTTCCCTTTACCAGTTCTGAGGAAGGGTCACTGGCCCCGAAATGTTAACTCTGTTTCCTCCTTCACTGATGCTGCCAGACCGGCTTAGCTTTTCCAGCAACTTGGATTTTATTTCTTCTCTTTACTCTAAGGCTGTACCCTTGGGGTCCTAGTCTCTCCAACCAATGGAAGCATCTTCCCAACATCCACTCTGTCCAAGCCATTCAGTATTCTGTAAGTTTCAATGAGCTAACCCTTCAAACTTCTAACCTCTAATGATTATAGTCCCAGAGTGATCAAATTTTCCTCATATGTTAAGCTTTCCATTCCTGGGGCCATTCTCATGAACCTCCTCTGAACCCACTCCAGGGCCAATACATCCTTCCTGAAATATGAGGCCAAAAATGCACACAATATTCTAAATGTGGCCTGACCAATTATAAAGTCTCAGTAGCACATCGCTGCTTTTATATTCAAATCCTCTCAAAATAAATGCCAACATTGCATTTGCCTTCCTGACTACTGACTCAGCCTGCAAGTTTACCTTGAGAGAATCCTGGACCAGAACTCCCAAGTCTCTTTGCACTTCAGACTTTTGAATTTTCTCTCAACTTAGAAAATAGTCCATACTTTTATTCTTCTTTCCAAAGTGCATGACCTCACACTTTCCCATGTTGTACTCCATCTGCCACTTCTGTGCCCACTCTCCCAACCTGTCCAAATCCTTCTGCAACCTCCCCACCTCCTCAATACTACCTGTTTCTCCACCTATCTTTGTATAATCTGCAAATTTAGCCAGAATGCTCACAGTTCCTTCATCTAGATCATTAATGTACAAAGTGAAAAGTTGTGGTCCCAACAGTGACCCTTGTGGAACACCACTTGTCACTGGCTGCCATCCTGAGAAAGACCCTTTTATCCCCACTCTCTGCTTTCTGCCAGAGAGCCAATCTACTACCCATGCTAGCACCTTGCATCTAACACCATGGTCCCTTATCTTACTCAGCGGCCTCCTATGCAGCACCTTGTTAAAGGCCTTCTTAAAGCCCAGGTAGATCACATCCATTGGCTCTCCTTGGTCTACGCTGCTCATTACTTCCTCAAAGAATTCTAGCAGATTTGTCAGGCATTACCTCCCCTTGATGAAACTAAGCTGACCTTGCCCTCCTTTACCATACACTTCCAAATATTCATAAATCTCATCCTTTACAATGGATTCCAAAATCTTACCCATCATAGAACATAGAACACTACAGCACAGTACAGGCCCTTCGGCCCTCGATGTTGCGCCAACCTGTGAAACCAATCTGAAGCCCATCTAACCTACACTATTCCAATATCACCCATATGTTTATCCAATGACCGTTTAAATGCCCTTAAACATGACGAGTCTACTACTGTCACAGGCAGGGCATTCCACGCCCTTACTAGTCTCTGAGTAGAGAACCTACCTCTGACATCTGTCCTATATCTATCACCCCTCAATTTAAAGCAATGTCCCCTTGTGCTAGCCATCACCATCCTAGGAAAAACGCTCTCACTGTCCACCCTATCTAATCCTCTGATCATCTTGTATGTCTCTATTAAGTCACCTCTTAACCTTCTCCTCTCTAACGAAAACAGCCTCAAGTCCCTCAGCCTTTTCTCACAAGATCTTCCCTCCAGACCAGGCAACTTCCTGGTAAATCTCCTCTGCACCCTTTCCAATGCTTCTACATCCTTCCTATAATGCAGCGACCAGAACTGTACGCAATACTCCAAGTGCAGCCACACCAGAGTTTTGTACAGCTGCAACATGAGCTTATGGCTCCGAAGCTCAATCCCTCTACCAATAAAGCCTAACACACCATACGCCGTCTTAACAACCCTGTCAACCTGGCTGGCAACTTTCAGGGATCTATGCACATGGACACTGAAATCTCTCTGCTCATCTACACTACCAAGAATCTTACCATTAGCCCAGTACTCTGTATTCTTGTTACTCCCTCCAAAGTGAATCACCTCACATTTGTCTGCATTAAACTGCATTTTCCACCTCTGAGCCCAGCTCTGCAGCTTATCTATGTCCCTCTGTAACCTGCAACATCCTTCTGCACTATCCACAACTCCATCGACTTTAGTGTCATCCGCAAATTTACTAACCCATCCTTCTATGCCCTCATCCAGGTCATTTATAAAAATGACAAACAGCAGTGGCCCCAAAACAGATCCTTGCAGTACACCACTGGTAACTGAACTCCAGGACGAACATTTCCCATCAACCACCAGCCACTGTCTTCTTACAGCTAGCCAGTTTCTGATCTAAACTGCTAAATCACCCTCAATCCCATGCCTCTGTATTTTCTGCAATAGCCTACCGTGGGGAACCTTATCAAATGCTTTACTGAAATCCATATACACCATATTAGCCGCTTTACCCTCATCCACCTGTTTGGTCACCTTCTGAAAGGACTCAATAAGGTTTGTGAGGCACAACCTACCCTTCACAAAACCATAGATAATGGGAACTGCAGATGCTGGAGAATCCAAGATAATAAAATGTGAGGCTGGATGAACACAGCAGGCCAAGCAGCATCTCAGGAGCACAAAAGCTGACGTTTCGGGCCTAGACCCTTCATCAGAGAGGGGGATGGGGAGAGGGAACTGGAATAAATAGGGAGAGAGGGGGAGGCGGACCGAAGATGGAGAGTAAAGAAGATAGGTGGAGAGAGTGTAGGTGGGGAGGTGGGGAGGGGATAGGTCAGTCCAGGGAAGACGGACAGGTCAAGGAGGTGGGATGAGGTTAGTAGGTAGCTGGGGGTGCGGCTTGGGGTGGGAGGAAGGGATGGGTGAGAGGAAGAACCGGTTAGGGAGGCAGAGACAGGTTGGACTGGTTTTGGGATGTAGTGGGTGGGGGGGACGAGCTGGGCTGGTTGTGTGGTGCAGTGGGGGGAGGGGACGAACTGGGCTGGTTTAGGGATGCAGTAGGGGAAGGGGAGATTTTGAAACTGGTGAAGTCCACATTGATACCATATGGCTGCAGGGTTCCCAGGCGGAATATGAGTTGCTGTTCCTGCAACCTTCGGGTGGCATCATTGTGGCAGTGCAGGAGGCCCATGATGGACATGTCATCTAGAGAATGGGAGGGGGAGTGGAAATGGTTTGCGACTGGGAGGTGCAGTTGTTTGTTGCGAACTGAGCGGAGGTGTTCTGCAAAGCGGTCCCCAAGCCTCCGCTTGGTTTCCCCAATGTAGAGGAAGCCGCACCGGGTACAGTGGATGCAGTATACCACATTGGCAGATGTGCAGGTGAACCTCTGCTTAATGTGGAATGTCATGAAATGTAGATGACGTTCATTTTATTTGTTGTCTGTATAGATAGATAAATACAGACAACAAATAAAATGAATGTCATCTACAAAATACCTTGCTAGAACTGTGACAAACACTACATCGGACAAACAGGCAGAAAGCTAGCCACCAGGATACATGAACACCAACTAGCCACAAAACGACATGGCCCACTATCACTCGTATCCTTACATACAGATGAGGAAGGACACCACTTTGATTGGGACAACACATTCATCCTAGGACAAGCCAAACAGAGACACGCACGAGAATTCCTAAAAGCATGGCATTCCAACCGGAACTCCATCAACAAACACATTGATTTGGAGCCAATCTACCGTCCCCTGAGAAAAAAGAACAGGAAATGACATCACTAACGCAGGAAATGACATCACCAACCCAAGGAAACCTAACCAGATAAATAGAAAGCGGGACATAACACCAGTGCTTCACTGGAGGCTCACTGTTGATGTTACCTAGAATGGTGACAAAACATCTGGGAACAAACCTTACAGCTCAGTGAACCAGCTCACATCTCGAACACAATAAAGACCCACTCTCTTGTGGACCGAGAGGAGGAGAGTGCTGTGTTGGAGGTGAAAGGAAGACGTCGGGTTGGCTGTGCACCCTTGCGACCAGTGGATATTAATGCTGGCTTTGGCCTAACACTGGTTCAGGGGAGCAGCCAACCTGCAACGATGGCTGCGGCAAGTGCTCGTGCCCCAGGTCAGGGGGTCCGGAACACCATCCGTGTTTCCGTAAAGAAGGTGGATGAAGGTGCACCTGTGGACCATACCTTCTTCGTGAAGAGGGTCCTGTTGGACTGTTGTGGGTTCGCTGCTGCGGACATTTACTGCCTGCAGGATTTCCCCGGAGGAGGTTTTTACGATGTGACCTTCCGGAGTGCCAAGCTTTGCGAGCGCTTCCTGGAGGTTTTCAAGGAGAAAGGAGGTGAGGGCCCCCTCTCTGTATTGACCGCTGCCCCGCTGTTTGTGATGCCAGCACAGAGGAGCCGTATGGTGACTGTACACATGTACAACCCGCATGTGCCAGCAGTTGATGTCCTGACCTTCCTTGGAAGGTACGTGAAGGTGGAAGGGGACCTAACTGACATCATGGATCCCTTTGGCATCTGGACGAGTAAGAGGCAGGTCAAGGTGACGCTGAGGATGGGCGCAGACGGGAATGTCGCACACCCACCGTCCAGCTTCGCGATCGGCGGGAGCAAGGGCTACCTGACCTATGCAGGGCAACCTAAAGTCTGTCATGCCTGTGGTAGGTCAGGTCACGTGGCGGCCGACTGCAAAGCCACCATCTGCAGGAACTGCAGGGAGGAGGGACACCTTGCAAAGGATTGCCCACGAGAGAGAAGCTGCAACCTTTGCGGGGAAGCGGGCCACTTCTATAGGGCATGCCCGCGGCGGGGTACCACCTACGCCCAGGTCGCCGGCAGGGGAAATGCGGGGCCAGCCCCCCCGGAGGAGAGGAAGGCACCAGGGCCCAGCAAGGACCCCACTAATATGCAGGAGGGCCAGGCCGTGCAGGAGGGCCCAGCCCTGCAGGATGGGCCCGAGGCCAGCAAAGCACCCCTGCAGGCTCCAATCCCCCCCGACAACCCGGAGCCAATGGAGGCGGCGACAGGCGACCCAGGGGAGTGGACTACAGTCCGGAAAGCGAGGAGGAAGGTGCGTCGACGGGCCCAGGAACCGCAACAATCAGGAGGGAAGAGACAGCTACAGGGGGGCTATAAGAGCTCCTCTGACGAGGAGGATTCGGAGAGGGCCCACCCGAAGCAGAAGTTAAAGGTCTCGAGGGGGAAGGAAAGCAGCGCCCCACTTCCAGGTGACGGGAGGCGTCCTGAGGCTCACTCCGACACCCAGTCAAGTGCCGCTGGAGCACTGGAGCGCCCCCCGGAACTTCCAGGCGGGAAGGAGGAAACAGCACGTCCCCAGCCTGATCCGGAGCCGGACCCTCCTGCCTCCGCACCCCTGACGGGGGGATGCCACCCGGAAGGCAGCACAGACGGTTTCCTGAGCCCAGAGAGCGTCCAGCAGTTAGCCCGGGCAATGGGCATGAAGGGACAGATGGAGGGGCTGGACCTTGGACTTGGGGAGGGTACTGCGGTCACTGCCCACAATGGGGGTACGAATTGCGAGCATTAATGTGCGCAGCGTCAAGTCAACCGCGAGATGTGTGTCCACGTTGGCCTACCTGACCACCATCAAGGCGGACCTCCTGTTTCTGCAGGAGTGCGGGATACCGCACCTCGGCAGGTACGGGAAATGGTCCGGCGCCTGGACCTGTGAGCCTTCGATCTGGTCGGGGGGTAACGACTGTCGCTCCTCGGGCCTGGCTATTCTGCTGCGGGGGCACAACTTCACCATCTCTCAAGTTCAGGAGGTGGTGGGGGGGCGCCTCCTAGTGGCTGACATCACCTACAGGAACGCTCCCCTGAGGCTGATCAACGTGTACGCCCCAGTGGTACGGAGTGAGCGGTTGGACGTCCTGCAGCGGCTTCCACCCCTGCTGGCTACGTCCAGGCCGGTCATCCTAGGCGGAGACTTCAACTGCATCATTGATGCAGATGGAAGATCCGGCGTGGGGACAGCGGGTGGGGGGAGTCAACTGGACGTCACGTCCAGATTCCTGATGGGCACGGTGAAGGACGCCAAGCTGCTCGACGTCTTCAGCACCCCTGCAGACGGAGCGCAGCAGAGGTACACCTGGTCGCGGCCAGACGGGTCTATCCGCTCAAGGATAGACTTCCTGTTTGTGTCACGGACGTTCTCGGTCAGATCCACTGGTGTCGAGCCGGTGTTCTTCTCTGACCACTGCCTCCTGTTGGCCGACTGTCACTTACAGGACGACCAGCCGGCCGGCAAGGGGACGTGGAAGCTCAACACGACTCTGTTGACCCCAGAGAATGTCGAGGAGCTTAAGAGGGAGTACACCGGTTGGAGAACCGTGAAACCCCTCTTTGAGTCTCCAGGCGACTGGTGGGAGACGGTGAAGGAGAACATCAAGAGGTTCTTTGTCCTCAAGGGTGTTCAGAAGGCAAGAGAGAGGCGGGGAAAGCTGTCGCGACTCCAGAAAAGGGTGCAGAACCTGCTCCTTCTGCAGTTGATGGGGGTCGATGTCACGGAGGACCTCCGCGAGGTGAGGGGCCAGCAAGCCTCGCTCTTCGCCGCGGAGGCCTCCAGGATAATCTTCCGGTCCAGGGTCCGCTCTGTGGAGCAGGACGAGACGTGCTCGCGTTTCTTCTTTCAGAAGGTGCACAAAGAGAGCTCTGTGCTTAGCCGGCTGAAGGAGGACGACGGCTCGGTGACGTCGTCTCGGCCCGACGTTTTGAGGATCAGCAGATCCTTCTATGCCGGACTGTACGACACGAAGCCCACGGACAGCACGGCCTGCGAGTCGTTCCTGTCGTCTATCACGGAGGTCTTAGACGACGGCACGAGGGAGTGGCTGGACCGGCCGATATCCCTGGACGAGCTGACCAGAGCCCTCATGTCCTTGCAGAGGAATAGGACTCCCGGAAGCGATGGCTTACCAGTCGAGCTGTATTCTGCTCTGTGGGGCCTGGTCGGCCAGGACCTGCTGGAGGTGTACGATAGTGCACTTCGGGCAGGGGAAATGTGCAAGTCCATGAGGAAGGGCATCATCACCCTCATTTACAAGAGGAAGGGGGAGAGGGAAGAAATTAAGAATTGGCGTCCCATTTCACTTTTGAACGTGGACTACAAAATCCTGGCCAAGGTCATTGCCAACCGGGTCAGGTCTGTCCTGGAGTCGGTGATTCACCCTGACCAAACCTGTGCTGTGCCGGGCAGGAAGATCGCTGAGAGCCTCGCGCTCATCAGGGATACGATCGCCTACGTACAGGACAGGCGGGTGGACACCTGCCTCGTCAGCCTGGACCAGGAGAAGGCCTTCGACAGGGTCTCTCATGCTTACATGAGGGACGTCCTCTCCAAATTGGGGTTCGGGGAGGGCATCTGCAATTGGATCCGGCTGCTCTACGCCAACATCGTTAGCGCAGTCTCGATCAACGGGTGGGAATCAGACAGTTTTCCTGTTAGATCTGGAGTCAGGCAGGGCTGCCCGCTCTCTCCTGCCTTGTTCGTGTGCGGTGTGGAGCCCTTCGCCGCCTCCATCAGGAAGGACGTGAGCCTGAAGGGCGTGACTATCCCAGGCAGTGGAGGCCTTCAGGTCAAGACCTCCCTGTACATGGATGATGTCGCCGTCTTCTGCACCGATCGTCGGTCGGTGAGTAGGCTGTTGGACATCTGCGGCCAGTTTGAACTGGCCTCGGGTGCCAAAGTCAATAGGGGTAAGAGCGAGGTCATGTTCTTCGGGAACTGGGACGACCGCTCCTTCATCCCCTTCACCGTCAGGACAGACTACCTGAAGGTGCTGGGTGTTTGGTTTGGTGGAGCTGGGGCATGCACTAAGACTTGGGAGGAGCGTATCTCCAAATTTAAGCAGAAGCTGGGCAGGTGGACGCTCCAGTCCCTCTCCATCGCGGGTAAGAACCTGGTTGTCAGGTGCGAGGGGCTTTCGGTACTGTTGTATGTGGCGCAGGCCTGGCCTATTACCTGGACCTGCGCCGCTGCGGTCACCCGGGCCATCTTCCACTTCATTTGGGGGTCGAGGATGGACCGGGTCCGCAGAGATACCATGTACAAAGACCTGGGAAATGGGGGAAAGGGCGTACCGAACGCCACCCTCACCCTGACGGCTACCTTTGTGTGTGGCTGCATCAAGCTGTGCGTAGATCCTCAGTACGCAAACACCAAGTGTCACTACTTACTGAGGTTCTACCTGTCCCCGGTGTTGCGAAGGATGGGCCTGGCCTCGTTGCCGCGGAACGCTCCGAGTAGTTGGACCGTTCCGTACCACCTGTCCTTCGTGGAGAAATTTTTGAAAGGAAACACCTTTGACCACAAGGCCGTCAGGCAGTGGTCAGCACGTAGTATCCTCAGGACCCTTCGGGAAAAGGAGAGGGTGGATCCCGTCGTGTGGTTCCCCACGCAGACTGCCAAAGTCGTTTGGCAGAATGCCTCATCGCCAGAACTTTCAAACAAGCACAAGGACATTGCTTGGCTGGCGGTGAGAGGGGCTCTGCCAGTGAGATCCTTTATGCATGCCCGGAATCTCTGCACCACCGCACGCTGCCCTCGAGGTGGCTGCGGGGGGGACGAGACTGTCGATCACCTCCTTCTGGAGTGTGCCTATGCGCAGGAGGTCTGGAGGGGGATGCAGTGGTATTTGTCGAGGTTCGTCCCGAGCAGCTCCGTGACGCGGGACTCCGTGCTCTACGGGCTGTTTCCGGGGACGCACACCGAGACCAACATCAACTGCGCCTGGAGGACCATCAATGCGGTGAAAGACGCTCTTTGGTCTGCCCGCAACTTGCTGGTCTGCCAGCTGAAAGAACTGACCCCGACCGAGTGTTGCAGACTGGCGCACTCCAAGGTCCAGGGCTACGTGCTGAGGGACGCGCTAAAGCTTGGGGCAGCCGCCGCCAAGGCGCGGTGGGGAAAGACCACCGTATGAGCCCCCTCGTCCAGAAAAGGGAAAAGAATCCTATCTGGTAACTGGGCCCAGCTGGCGCCTTCCCCAACTGGTCAGGGGGCAAACTGGGACTGTGCGGGGTGACGACTGCCGGGGCAGTTTCTTTGCTTGGTTTCTTTTTTCTCTGTTTTGTTTTTTTTTCCCTTTAGTTGGTGTACGTACCCCCAGGTAACCCGGAGTGGCTTGCATGACTGGGTAGGTGTATAAATGTTTTATTTTTTGTACATTCTATGAATAAAGTATATTTTTTCAAATAAAAAAAAAAGGTGACAAAACATCTGAAAACGAACCTTCCAGCTCAGCGAGCAAACTCACATCCAGAACCTCAACCTGAGCTACAAATCTTCTCAAAACTCACTAGCATATTATTCCTTTCTAGATGATTATAAATCCTATCTCCTATAATCCTCTCCAATACTTTAACCACAACTGAAGTAAGGCTCACTGGTCTATAATTACCAGGGTTGTCTCTACTCCCCTTCTTGAACAAGGGGACAACATTTGCTATCCTCCACTCTTCTGATACTATTCCTGTAGACAATGACGACATAAAGATCAAAGCCAAAGGCTCTGCAATCTCCTGCCTAGCTTCCCAGAGAATCCTAGGATAAATCCCATCCAGCCCAGGGGCCTTTCTATTTTCACATTTTCCAGAATTGCTAACATCTCCTCCTTATGAACCTCAATCCCATCTAATCTAATAGCCTGCATCTCAGTATTCTCCTCGACAACATTGTCTTTTTCCTGTGTGAATACTGACGAAAAATTTTCATCTAGCGCCTCTCCTACATCTTCGGACTCCGTGCACAACTTCCCACTACTGTCCTTGACTGGCCCTAATCTTACTCTAGTCATTCTTTTATTCCTGACATTCCTATAGAAAGCTTTATGGTTTTCCTTGATCCTACCTGCCAAATACTTCTCATGTCCCCTCTTGGCCCTTCTGAGCTCTCTCTTTAGGTCCTTCCTGACTAACTTGTAACTCTCAGGCGCCCTAACTGAGCCTTGATGCCTCATCTTTACATAATCCTCCTTCTTCCTCTTGACCAGAGATTCAATTTCTTTAGTAAACTACGGTTCTCTCACTCGACGACTTCCTCCCTGTCTGACAGGTACATACTTATCAAGGACACAGTAGCTGTTCCTTGAACAAGCTCCATAAATTGAATTGTGCCCAGCCCCTGCAGTTTCCATCCCCATCCTATGCATCCTAAGTCCTGCCTAATCGCTACCTATTCCTTTCCATTGCTAAAGTAAACGTAACCAAATTGTGGTCACTATCACCAAAGTGCTCATCTACTTCCAAATCTAACACCTGGCCTGGTTCATTACCCAGTACCAAATCCAATGTGGCCTCACCTCTTGTTGGCCTATCTACATACTGTGTTAGGAAACCCTCCTGCACACACTGGACAAAAACTGACCCATCTAAAGTACTCAACTATAGCACTTCCAGTCAACATTTGGAAAGTTAAAGTCCCCCATAACAACTACCCTGTTTTTTTCGCTCCTGTCCAGAATCATCTTTGTAATCCTTTCCTCTACATCTCTGGAACTTTTCAGAGGCCTGTAGACAGCCCCCAACAGGGTGACCACTCCTTTCCTGTCTCTAACCTCAGCCCATACCATCTCAGTAGATGAGTCCTCATCAAATGTCCTTTCTGCCACCGTAATACTGTCCTTGACTAACAATGGCGCACCTCCCCCTCTTTTACCACCTTCCCTGACCTTACTGAAACATCTAAACCCCCGAACCTACAACAACCATTCCTGACCCTTCTCTATCCATGTCTCTGAAATGGCCACAACATCGAAGTCCCAGGTACCAACCCATGCTGCAAGTTCACCCACCTTATTCTGGATGCTCCTGGCGTTGAGGTAGACATGCTCCAAATCACCTTCCTGCCTGCTGGTACACTCCTGCAACCTTGAAACCTTATTCATGACCTCACTACTCCCACCCTGCTGTACACTGGAGCTACAATTCAGGTTCCCATTCTCTGCTGAATTAGTTTAAACCCTCCCCAAGAGCATTAGCAAATTCCTCCCCCCCCCCTCAGGATATTGGTACCCCTCTAGTTCAGGTGTACACCATCCCGTTTGCAGAGGTCCCACCTACCCCAGAATGAGCCCCAATTATCCAGGTTTCTGGATCCCTCCATCCTGCACCATTCCTGTAGCTATGTGTTCAACTGCTCTCTCTCCCTGTTCCTCACCTCACTGGCACGGGCAACAAACCAGAGATAACAACTCTGTTTGTTCTAGCTCTGAGCTTCCACCCTAGCTCCTTGAATTTCTGCCTTACATCCCCATCCCTTTTCCTACCTATGCCGTTGGTGCCTATGTGCACCATGACTTGGGGCTGCTCCCCCTCCCACCTAAGGATCCCGAAAACATGATCCGAGACATCACAGACCCTGGTACCTGGGAGGCAACTCACCAACCACGAGTCTCTGTCATTCCCACAGACTCTTCTATCTGTCCCCCTAACTATGGAATCCCCAATGACTAATGCTCTCCTCCTCTCCCCCTTCCCTTCTGAGCAACTGGGACAGACTCTGTGCCAGAGACCTGTACCCCATGGCTCACCCCTGGTAAATCCTCCCCGCCAACAGTATCTAAAACGGTATACTTATTGTTGGGGGGATTGGTCACAGGGGATCCCTGCACTGTCTGCCTGTTCCCTTTCTGTCCCCTGACTGTAACCCAACAACCTTTTTCCTGTACCTGAGGAGTGACTACCTCCCTGTAACTCCTCTCAATCACCCCCTCAGCCTCCCGAATGATCTGAAGTTCATCCAGTTCCAGTTCCCTAACACAGTTTCCGAGGAGCTGGAGTTGGGTGCACTTCCTGCAGATGAAGTCAGTGGGGACACTAGTGGTGACCCTTACCTCCCACATTCTACAGGAGGAGCATTCAACTGCCCTAAGAACCATTCCCACTTTTCTGAATCCCCAAACAGACCATTGAAAAAAAAAACTCGTAACCTTACCAAATCAGAACTCGGAACCTTTTTATTTGGTTAGAGGAGGAGGACAGGTGGGAGACACTATTTCCATCTTTTGCCTTAAATCTTTTTTAAACAGGGGTGTCACGTTAGCGATTTTCAAGTCCTCTGGGACCCTCCCTGACTCTCGATTCCTGAAAGATCACCAGTAACACTTCCACTATCTCTTCAGCTATCTCCTTTAGAACGCTGAGATGGAGTCCATCTGGTCCAGGCGATCTATCCACCTTCAGGCCAATCAGTTTTACTAGCACCTTTTCCTTGGTGATGGCCACCATACTCAGCTCTGCACCCTCTCTTGAATTATTGGGAGATTACTTGTGTCTTCCTGTAAAGACTGACATGAAGTAATTATTCAGTTCCTCAGCCATTTTCTTGCTCCCCACTACTATCTCTACACAGTCATTTTCCAGTGGTCCAATGTCCACTTTTGCCTCTCTTTTGCCCTTTATAGATCTAAAGAAACTCTTTTACAGTCTTCATTTATATTACTGGCTAGCTTACCTTCATTTTTAATCGTTTCTCTCCTCATTTCTTTTTTTGTTGCCCTCTTTTGGTCCTTATGAGTTTCCCAGTCCTCTGGTTTCCCACTGCCCTTCGCCACATTATATGCTTTCTCTTTTGCTTTTATGCTATCCCTGACTTCCTTAGTCTGCTCCTGAGATGCTGCTTGGCCTGCTGTGTTCATCCAGCTTCACACTTTGTTATCATGGTTGCCTCATCCTCCCTGTACTTTGCTTCTTTTTCCTAGGGATGAACTTTTGCTGCGTCTCTTGAATTACTCCCAGAAACTCCTGCTGTTGCTGTTCCACTGTCTTTCCTGCTAGGCTCCTCTTCCAGTCAATTCTGCCCTGTTCCTCCCTTATACTTCCATAGTTGCCTTTATTCAGCTGTAATACCATTGCCTCTGATTCTATCTTCTCCTTCTCAAATTTCAGAGTAAATTCTATCATTTTATGATCATTGCCTCCTAAGGGTTCCTTTACCTTAAGCTCCCTTATCAACTCTGCCTCATTGCACAACACTAAATCCAGTATTGCCTGTTCACTTGTGGGCTCCACCATGCACTGCTCCAAAAAGCCATCTCATAGACATTCCACAAACTCCTTTTCTTGCAATCCGCTACCAACATGATTTTCCCAGTCCACCTGCAGATTGAAATCCCTCTTGATCACTGTGACTTTGCCTTTCTTACACACCTTTTCTATCTCCTGGTGAAATCTTGCACCCCAGCTCCTGACTACTGTTTGGAGCCCTGTACACAACCCCAAATATGGTTTATTTACCTTTGTGGTTCCTCAATTCTACCCACACAGATTCTATACCATCTGACCCCACTTCATTTATTCCTATTGATTTAATTTCATTTCTCAATAATGAGGCAACCCCACCCCTTCAGCCCACCTGCCCAGCTTTCCAATAAGATGTATATCCTTGGATATTCAGTTCCCAATCCTGAGCCCCTTGCATCCACCTGCCAGTTTTGATCTGTACAAGCTCATTTACCTTATTCCTTATACTGTGTGCATTCAGATATAACACCTTCAGTCCTGTATCAACCCTCCCTCTTCTCATTTTCATTTGTTCTTCCAGTGTTTGATTCCTAGCCCTTTCCAAACACACTGCCCTATTTGTGTCTGTGCTGGAGACTTTAATAACCGTTCCTGAGTTCTCCTTCCCTCTTATTTCTTTTGAATTTTTCTACGCAGTTGAACCCGCCACTACAGATGTTAACCTGCTGCTTTGTTTCCCACTGGGGCAGGTTTCACCATTCCCTTCCCCCCCACTTCCTAGTTTAAAGTCATGTTGACTGTCTTATTTACCCTTTACACTAGAACATTGGTCCCAGTTTGATTCAGGTGGAGACTGTCCCAACGGTACGGATCCCTTCTGTTCCAACACTGATGCCAGTGCCCCATGAAAAGGAGCCCCTCTTTCCTGGGCCATTCTTTTAGCCATGTGCTTACTTCCCTTATTCTCACGTCCCTATGCCAATTAGCATGTGGCTCGGGCAGTAATCTGCGGATTATAACCCTCGAGGACCTGTTCTTTAACTTGGCTCTTAGCTCCTGATAGTTTCTAAACAGGTTCTCTTTCCTAGTCTTGTCTATATTGTTTGTTCCTGCATGGGCCACAACAACTGGATCCTCCCTCTCCTGATAAGTGGGAAAGCTGGCGGTAATTCGGTGATAAAGAGTTTTTACAGGTGGATAGACTAGGAGAATGGAGTATAATGTGGATAAGTCTGAGGAAGTCCATTTTGGCTAGAAAAGTAAAAGTGCAAATTTTTATTTTAAAGGGAAGCAGATTCAAAGCATGTCAAGACAGAAGAGTCTGGGTGCCTTTACGTATGAATCACAGGAAGAGGGTATGCAGCTGATTAGAACAGTCATTTATTGTCACTTGTGTGACAAAATAAGAGCGAGAAATGCTTCATGCACCATCCCACCGCACCTATATTAAAAGCAGAAAGCGCAGATAAGAAAATTTTTATTTAAAAAAAACTAAGACAAAGTCCATCTTCTTTCAATTCCCAGCTCCCGGGGTCAGGAAAAGACAGTACCACTTTAAGACCAGGGTGCTGGAATCCTTGTCCGATAGAGTCCACAGAAGCTGTGTCAAAGGCCAATCTCGTCACTGATCCCAGGAAGGAACATGTTGCAAAAGTGGCTCAAAGGATTCCTGGGCCGCCAGATGCCAGACTGAAACCACCTCAACATTGAAACCGTCGGTGTCTGCCAATGTAGCAGCTGATACCGGGTCCCCACGCTCACCCTTCCACCAGCTGCCTCTTTGACACTGATTCCAGAGTCCCACTCCGGACTCATCAACCGTGTCGCCAGTCCCACTCCGTGTTGGCCGACTGACTTGCTGCCATCCTTGAGATCCCGCTCCTGGCTCACCAGCCGCTTCGCCACCGTCCTCCAGGTCTCGCTACGGGCTCACCTGCTATTGCCACACTCCAGACATCAAAGCTTTCATTCTGACTTCCACCAAAAAAATGCAATAGAAGAAAAAAATATATAATACAGCATAAAATAAAAAAGGCAAATGGACTTCTGATATGTACTGTAAAATGACTGAATATAAAAATAAAATTGGGCATTGGTGAGACCACACCTGGCATATTTTGTCCAGTTTTGACTTCCTTACTTGAGGAAGGATATGGTGGCACTGGAGGCAGTTCAGAGGAAGTTCGCCAGACTGATTCCAGGAATGAAAGGAGGTAGGAGGAGCAGTTAAATGCTTGGAGTTGAGAAGAATGTGGGGGCATCGGATTGAGGTATATAAAATGCTTAAATGGATTGGTAAGGTGGACATTGAACAGATGACACACCTTGTGGGACAATCTTGAACAAGAGGTCAATGACATAGGGTGAGAGGAGGTAGGTTCAAAACCAAGATGAGGAGAAACTACTTCTCACAGAGGGCTGTTAATCTGTGAAACTCAGTGCCCCAGAGTGCTGTGGAGGCAGAATCAACCAACAGATACAAGAAAATAAGATATATTTTGATGAAAAGTAGGATAAAGAGCTATGGGGAACAGGCAGGAAAGTGGAGTTGAGACCATGATAAAATCAGCCATGATCATGTTAAATGGTAGAGCAGGCTCAAGGGGCTGAATTGATCACTCCTGCTCCTAATTCCTATGTTCTGGTAGGATCACTTGAACTGTGCTGGGACCGGTGTCTGAGAACCGAATAACTAGAACAGTAGAGAGGGATTTAAGCTAATTGGAGGGCTAATGGGAAGGCTGGTGGGACACGGTGGAGAATTTGTAAACTTACAAAGTGAGAGGTAATGTCAGCAGTGCAACACAACCATTTTGTGACAAAGGTATCTAGAGTGGGACAGATGTGGAAGTGTGTACAAGCATAAGAGAAACATCAACAAATAGGGTTGTTGTTGTTGGTGGTGGGTATGGTTACAAAGGAAAAATTAATGGTTCTTAAACACAAATATTCAGAACAAAATAAGGAATCAATGGCACAAGTAAATTAATGACTGTGATCATATAATTATTAGAGACACACGGTTACAAGGAGATCAGAGTTAGGAGCTAAAACTTCAGAGCTATGTGACTTTTTGTAATGACAAATAGGAAGGGAAGGGCACTGGGGTAGCATTGTTAGTATGAAGTGGAATAAGTATTATAGCAAGAAATGATACAGTGTTGTATGATATATAATCCATATCCAAGACAAGAAATAACAAGTAGAGGTAGACACTAGCAGGAGTTATCTATAGCCCCCTAATAGTCACTGTTCTATAGAACAAATCAGTAGATAATGAGGCCATATAAAAAGCAACACATTGATCAGGGTGACTTTAATCTTAGTGATTGGGAAAATCAAATTGGCAACAGAAGCTATGAGGAAGAATTCAGAGAGTGCCTTTGGGACAGTTGGCTGGAACAATATATATGGATCTAACAAGGGATCAGAATATTTTGGATGTGGTTATGTATAATGAGGCAAATGTAATAAATAAATTTCAGAGTAAAGGATCCTCCAAGGAACAGTAGTCACAACATGGTAGAATGTAGCATTCGGTTTTGAGAGTGATAAGGTCAGAAACAACAATGCCAGACTTAAATAAACATTTGCATGAGGATGAGGACTTGTTGACAGGAATGGACTGGGAAAGGAGTTTAGCAGAAAAGTGGTTAGGGAAAATAGTTCACATCTAACAGCAAAGATATATCCCAGTGAGGAACAAGGGGTCTTGAAAGGGATAAACCAATATTTGGCAAACTAAAGAAGTCAAGATAGCATCAAATTAGAAGAAAAAACACATAATATAGTGTAATGGTTAATTGTAAAGCAGAAGATTAGGTAAGGTTTAGAAGTCAACAAAGATGACCAGAAGAATAATAAAGAGCAAGAAAATAAGTAATGAGGGCGAGTTAGTAAGTAGTACAAAAATGGACAATAAGAGCTTCTTTAAATATATAATAAGGAAGAGTAAGGTCACAGTGAACATAACGAAAGAGGCTTGGGAAATAATAATGAGGAACCAGGAAAAAGCAGAGGTGTTGAAGAAGTGCTTTGCATCGATCTTCACAGTGTCTTCACATCTAATGGAATTCCAAAAATACTAAGTAACCAAAGGGTGGGGGTAGTGTGTGGTTGGGTGGAGGTGGTGGAATAAATAACCATCACTAGGGAACAATAACTGTCATTAGAGAAAAAGGATGTGGAAACCAAATGGAGCAAAAGGCCAATAGCTCCACCAGAACTGATGGGTATGTACTAGGATTTCAATGAATGCAGCTGCAGAGATAGTGATAGTCCACTGAGGCACTGGCCAGGCCATACCAAAAATCCTGTAAATAGTTTTATCCCAATTATCGAAGGTTAGAGATACTGGCATTGGAGGCAGTCCAGAGAAGTCCACTTGGCTGATCTTGGGTATGGAAAGAGATAAGACAGTGTGGAGCTGGAGGAATGCAATAGGCCAGGCAGCGTCAGAGCAGTAGGAAGGTTGATGTTTCAGGTAAAGGCCCCAAAGAAGGGACCCTCCCTGAAGAAGAGTCTTGACCCAAAACGTCAACTTTTCTACTCCGCTGATGCTGCCTGTCCTGCTGTGTTCCTCCAGCTCCACACTGTTATTTCTGACTTCAGCATCGGCAGTTCTTACTGTCTTTGGGTCTGGAAAGACTTTGTTTATGGCGCTTGTAAACTTTAGAGGTTAGAAGAATTAGAGGAGACTGTTGAAACATGTAAGCTTCCTAAGGGGAAAAGAAACAAAGAATCGTGGATGCCAGAAATCGGAAAGAGAAACAGAATTTGCTGGAGAAACTCAGCAGCTGTAGCAGCATCCGTAGAAAGAAAGCAGAGTTAATGTTTCAGGTCCAGTGTCACTTGTTTGAAGTTCTGATGTGGAGAGATTGTTTCCCCTTGAAAGTATGTAGGGCCAAAGGGTATAGTTGATTTCAGAAAAGGGGTCCTCCATTTAAGATTGAGATGGGGATTAATATTTTCTCTCAGGGGTAGTGAATTTGTGGAATTCTTTTATTGCCGAGGGGTGTTTGGGCTGGATCATTAAGTATATTCAAGACTGAGACAGACAGATTTCTAATCAGGAAGCGAATCAAATGGAATGGGGAGAAGGCAGGAAAATTGAGTTGAGGTCAATCAGATCAACCATGATCTCATTGAATGGCAGAGCACACGATGGGCTGAATGGTCTACTGCAGCAATATCTTGTGGTCTAATTTGTTTTATGGTCTAAGGGCCTGCCTGGTTCCTGTATTGAGAATGCCTGCTTGGGGCTGGATATGAACTTTCAGTGGAAGAGGGAGGATCCAGTTTTGGTGATAACGTAGTTGCCAACATAATAGGCACGAGGAGACATTCTGAATAGTCAGTGGGAAGAGGTTAGCTTGTTAAGAAGCAGAATCTGAATAGATAATAATTCTGCATTATTAATTCAGTTACATGCAAAATTGGGATGCGGCAACTGACTTCATTGCTCAGAACATTGAGAATAGGAATTGGGATGTCATGTTGCAGTTGCCCAGGGAGTTGGTGAGGCCATTTTTGGAATGCTGCGTACGCTGCTGATCACCTGTTATAGGACGGATTTATTAAATTGGAGAGGGTGCAGAAAAGCTTTACAAGAATGTAACTGAGACTGGAGGGTTTAACCTATTAGGAGAGGCTGGATAGGCTGGAACATTTTTCACTGGAGCATAGAAGGTTGAGGGGTAACCTTCTCAAGGGTTTATAAAATCATGGGTGGCATGGGTGCGTATTTTGTTTGAAATGTACGTTCCTCATAACGGAGGGTCACTCGATCGGAGACATTAACTCTGATTTCTCGTCACAGATGCTGCCAGAACTCCTGAGCTTTTCGAGCAATTTTTGTTTTTGATTCTGGTTTACAGCATCTGCAGTTTTTTTGGATGGATGCTGATACAGTTACGTTATTTAAAAGACATCTGAACAGGGGCATGATTAGGAAAGGTTGAGAGGAATATAGGCCAAACACAGGCAAATGGGTTTGGCTTAGTTTGTGAAACTTGATCAGAATTAAACCTGGGAGATGTGGGGCATGGTTTTGTGGCATTATCAGCAGTACTGTGTAAGATGGGATCTTTACCCTTGGAAAAGTCTAAAGCTGAGCTACGCAGAAACTGGTACTCAGCAAACTAGGGAAGAATCCGTAGAATGTTTCCAGAATAGTTTCCAGGAACAGCATGTTCTGGAGTTGACCAAACTGGCTACAGTAGTCCTGGTATTGAGACAGGTTTAATGAATAGCCTCATAGTGAAAGCAACCTGAGGTAATAACCATCGTTATATTATTGAATTTTGCATTCAGTTTTAAGGAGACAAAAGTGAGTCCAAAACTAATATTTCAAATTTAATCAGCGAAGTTATTCATGAATAAATTCAGGGAGAGCTGAAGTGAACTGGCAAATTATGTTACGGGACAGGTCAATGGAGATGCAGTGGCAGACACTTACGGGGATATTTCAGAATACACTGAAATCAATTCCAATGAGCAAGAAACATTCTAAGCGAAAGGCCCACCAACTATGGCTAATTAAAAATTTAGATATAATAATAAAAGGAAAGAAACATAATTGCACAAAGATGGACAGAGGACGGAAGATTGGGTAGATTAGGAAGAATACCAAAGATTAATAAGATTTCTTTATCATTCATTTATTATCTACTGCTGGCTAGACTAGCATTTTTTGCCCATTTCTAATTGCTATGGGCAAAGTGGAGAAGGTAGTGTGAGATGAATTCCTTGTGGTGTAGGAATACTTACCTGTTAGGAAGTGAGTTTTTGAATGTTGATTCAGTGACAGCGAAGGACAACAATATTTTTTTCCAAGTCAGGATGGTCTGCATGGTTTTGAGAGGGACTTGCAGGTGGTGGTATTCCCATTTAAAAGGTGTTGTTGGAGGAGACTCAGTGAATTGCTTCTCACATGCGCAGACAGTGTTTTAGTTAGTTGTTTGCTCGCTGAGCTGGTTCTGTGATGAGCAGACGTTTCATTACCATTCTAAGTAACATCATCAGTGAAGCACTGTGTTCTCTGACTGTCCCATTTGTTTTGTTGGCATCGACAGACTGTGCATGTCCAACAACTAATACTATCACTTCTCCACTCCAGGTACTAGCAGCCGTCAGAACAGACAGAAGCACAAGATGCTGCTACCTTCCCCTATTAGCATCACAGCTCTCAAGGGGGAGTCTCTAAATACCCAGAGGAGGGGCCAGCACAATGTTCACAGGCACCCTCCAACAGCAAAGAAATATTCACTTCAGTTGGCCTATTATCCAGAGTGGGCTCAGTGCCACAATCTAATGAGTATAATGAAGGAAACAACACTTACTTCAAAATACAGCCATTCCAAAGGAGGTCAGTGGTAGAGGCTATTCAAATTCTATTTACCTGTTGAGGCTCTCTTATACGAACATTGGTTGTTTCCTTGGAAAGGAGCCCTCTTCAACATTCAGAGTGAACAGAAGACTCCATGGCTCCAAAATGTGCTCCTGGAATCCTTCATTATGGCCATGGACACGTAACATAGAACATAGAACATAGAACAGTACAGCACAGAACAGGCCCTTCAGCCCACAATGTTGTGCCGACCATTGATCCTCATGTATGCACCCTCAAATTTCTGTGACCATATACATGTCCAGCAGTCTCTTAAATGACCCCAATGACCTTGTTTCCACAACTGCTGCTGGCAACGCATTCCATGCTCTCACAACTCTCTGCGTAAAGAACCTGCCTCTGACATCCCCTCTATACTTTCCACCAACCAGCTTGAAACTATGACCCCTCGTGCTAGCCATTTCTGTCCTGGGAAATAGTCTCTGGCTATCAACTCTATCTATGCCTCTCATTATCTTGTATACCTCAATTAGGTCCCCTCTCCTCCTCCTTTTCTCCAATGAAAAGAGACCGAGCTCAGTCAACCTCTCTTCATAAGATAAGACCTCCAGCCCAGGCAGCATCCTGGTAAACCTCCTCTGAACCCTCTCCAAAGCATCCACATCTTTCCTATAATAGGGCACCCAGAACTGGACGCAGTATTCCAAGTGCGGTCTAACCAAAGTTTTATAGAGCTGCAACAAGATCTCACGACTCTTAAACTCAATCCCCCTGTTAATGAAAGCCAAAACACCATATGCTTTCTTAACAACCCTGTCCACTTGGGTGGCCATTTTAAGGGATCTATGTATCTGCACACCAAGATCCCTCTGTTCCTCCACGCTGCCAAGAATCCTATCCTTAATCCTGTACTCAGCTTTCAAATTCGACCTTCCAAAATGCATCACCTCGCATTTATCCAGATTGAACTCCATCTGCCACCTCTCAGCCCATCTCTGCATCCTGTCAATGTCCCGCTGCAGCCTACAACAGCCCTCTATACTGTCAACGACACCTCCGACCTTTGTGTCGTCTGCAAACTTGCTGACCGATCCTTCAATTCCCTTGTCCAAGATAATTAATAAAAATTACAAACAGTAGAGGCCCAAGGACAGAGCCCTGTGGAACTCCACTCACCACTGACTTCCAGGCAGAATATTTTCCTTCTACTACCACTCGCTGTCTTCTGTTGGCCAGCCAATTCTGTATCCAAGCAGCTAAGTTCCCCTGTATCCCATTCCTCCTGACCTTCTGAATGAGCCTACCATGGGGAACCTTATCAAATGCCTTACTGAAGTCCATATACACCACATCCACAGCTCGACCCTCACCAACTTTTCTAGTCACATCCTCAAAAAACTCGATAAGGTTTGTAAGGCATGACCTACCCCTCACAAAGCCGTGAATGGCAGGGCGAAAACAGAAGCAAGGCTCTTCGACTACATTCCACCTTCTCCCTTCATATCAAGGGGAGACATCCACAGGGGTGATGTGCCAACCAGGCACCCTGGTAGCTTCATCCAAGGGCACTCTTAAAGTGATCTGACTTTCTGTAAGAGTAGGCCAAAGACTAAGAATACATCAAATGAATCATTCACTTGTTTACTCCCAAAGCCTGTCTGTCATCTACAAGGCATGAGTTAGAAATTAGCATACTTTCCACTTGCCTGGATGGGTGCAGCTCGAACAACTCTCGAAGTTTGACACCATCCAGGACAAAACCATCTGTTTGAATGGCATCCTATCCACCACCTTCAATGTTCAGTACCTTCACCACCAATGAACAGTGGCAGCAGTGTGTACCATCTACAAGTTTCACTTTCCCCTCCTCTCACCATGGACCTTTTTATACCCAGTAGGTCAAGCAGAGCAGACTATTGTAATTTGTTGTTGAAAAAGTAAGTGGCTCAGAATGTTCACTGAGACAAACCACATTTACTGAGGTCAGAGTGAGGAGACTGGGCTTAGTATCACATCAATAGGGATACCACAGGGGCACTGTATGTAACCAATGGAGAAATGTGATCAGGCTCTGCAGAGCACAGGAAGAAAAGATCTTTGGTCTCCAAAGCCATCTAAAATATTTACAGAAGGGAAGGGAATGGACCACTGCGATTTGATGAACATCATCCTCTTGGGGAAATGGGATGGAAGAGTTTAGACTTGTCTCACCGTGCAAATGGTATAGTCAAGAAACATTTTCCAGGACTGTAGAGATACTGAGGAAATGAGGTGACCAGCAATGACAGATGGCAGCACAATAATGTGGGGCAGTACTGTCTCTGTTTATATTACGTTGTTTGGCCTGAGCAGTCTGGGCATTAAAATCACTTTCGCTAAAGTCCTAAGTTCTGTTCAGTAATGGCTGTTGTGGACTATGTTACCTTTATGTAGCAAAAATTGTAGGATCCCTGACTATTGTTGTCAGCCAAAACTCAAGGGGATAGCATTTCAGCAAACAGCCAACACTAAGTGATGAGGGGTTTTAATAGCTGAAGTCACCTGCAAGTGCTTCAGAATGTAGGAGTTATGTTAGTTCCTCAGATATTTTGCACATACCTGGAGTAGTTGGTTTGTGGAGCAGACAGTGAAACCTGTTCCTTTTTGACAGACACTGCTGTTTTTTTTTGGCCAGGATGCTCTTAACACCAAATGAGTGCAATTAAATGCACCCTACCTACCTGCCTGCCTGTCTGCATCCAAGGAAGAATGCACCAATGCATATACTTTAGCACAAAAAAGAGCATCAGTCATCTCCCATATAAACTTAATGTCTAACTGTAAAATTCCAGAGTGGGCCTACAGGTTCCTCGAAACAATCCACTTGAATTAAAGTTGAGGACTGCTGTTATCTTCAAGGCCACCAGCATTGGATTATCATCCAGTCCTTGCAGCTGTAGGCACTTGCCTCTTATATCTGCCATCTTCTGGGCAATGTACTCAGGTCACACTGAAGTGCCTTCTGCACTGCTTACCAGCCAGAAATAGCTGCTGTGATGCAATTTTGAACCAATGTGGTCATGAATGTGGTCCTGAATGTCACAGCCACTGCCGCTGTTGTTAATCCTGTATCTTTTAGTGATGGTTGTTCCTCGGCTGCATCCTGACCAGAAATAATGTAGGGAGATCTGTGCCAATCTGTTGTCTGTTTCAGGACATCTGAGAAGTTAATGCATTGAGGCAAGAACGACTGATCTTGACTATCAAGGAACTCTGGCAAAACTAGAGTCAGTAGGAATCAGAGAGAAAACTCATCGCTGGATTGGAGTCATGCCAGCACAAAGGAAAATGATTGTGATTGTTGCAGGTCAGTCATTTCAGCTCCAGAAACTCCCGAATAGAATTGTAGAAAAATCAACCTTTTTTTTTTTAAGATTGGACTAGATTCCCTACAGTGTGGAAACAGGCCCTTCAGCCCAAAAAGTCCACACCACCCCTTGAAACATCCCACCCAGACCCATTCCCCTATAACCCACACACCCCTGAACACTACGGACAACTTAGCATGGCTGATCCACCCAGCTTGCACATCTTTGGACTGTGGGAGGAAACCCACGCAGACACAGGGAGGATGCGCAAACTCCACACAGACAATTACCCGAGGCTGGAATCAAACTCAGGTCCCTGGCGTGGTGAGGCTGCAGTGCTAACCACTGAGCCACTGCGTCGCCCTAAAGACTCAGAGATGTTATTACACATCTTTGGAGCAGGTGGGACTTGAATCTGGGCCCCCAGCTCAAAAGTTAGGGACACTACCAGTGTACCACAACAGTCACTTAGGTTCCTCAGGGTGGTGTCCTGGGCCAAAGCATCTTCAGCTCGTCCATCAGTGACTTTCCCTCCATTATAAATTCAGAAGTGAGAATGTTCGCTGACAACTGCACAATGTTCAGAATCATTTGTCATTCCTCAGCTCCTAAGACCATTTGGCCCATCGAGTCCATGCTGCCATTTAATCATGGCTGATGGGCATTTCAACTCCACTTACCCACACTCTCCCCGTAGCCCTTAATTCCTTGCAAGATCAAGAATTTATCAATCTCTGCCTTGAAGACATTTAACGTCTCGGCCTCCACTGCGCTCCGTGGCAATGAATTCCATAGGCCCACCACTCTCTGGCTGAAGAAATGTCTCCTCATTTCTGTTTTAAATTTACCCCCTCTAATTCTAAGGCTGTGCCCACGGGTCCTAGTCTCCCCGCCTAACGAAACAACTTCCCAGCGTCCACCCTTTCTAAGCCATGCATTATCTTGCAAGTTTCTATTAGATCTCCCCTCAAAACTCTAATGAATATAATCCCAGGATCTTCAGCCGGTCATCATATGTTAAACCTACCATTCCAGGGATCATTTGTGTGAATCTCTGCTGGACACGTTCCAATGCCAGTATGTCCTTCCTGAGGTGTGGGGCCCAAAATTGGACACGGTATTCTAAATGGGGCCTAACTAGAGCTTTATAAAGTCTCAGAAGCACATTGCTGCTTTTATATTCCAACTCTCTTGAGATAAATGATAACATTACATTCGTTTTCTTAATCACGGACTCAACCTGCAAGTTAACCTTTAGAGAATCCTGGACTAACACTCCCAAATCGCTTTGTACTTTGGCTTTATGAATTTTCTCACTGTTTAGAAAATAGTCCATGTCTGCATTCTTTTTTCCAAAGGGCAAGACCTCGCATTTGCTCACGTTGAATTTCATCAGCCATTTCCTGGACCACTCTCCTAAACTGTCTAAATCTTTCTGCAGCCTCCCTACCTCCTCAGTACTACCTGCCTGTCCACCTAATTTCGTATCATCGGCAAACTTTGCCAGTACGCCCCAGTCCCTTTGTCCAGATCATTAATATATAAAATGAACAGCTGCAGCCCCAACACTGAACCCTGTGGGACACCACTTGTCACCAGTTGCCATTCCGAAAAAGAGCCTTTTATCCCAACTCTCTGCCTTCTGTCAGACAGCTAATCCTCAATCCAAGCCAGTAGCTCACCTCGAGCACCCATGAGCACTCATCTTACTCAGCAGCTTCCCGTGAGGCACCTTATCAATGGCCTTTTGGAAGTCTAGATAGATAACAACCACTGGGTTTCCCTGGTCTAACCTACTTGTTACCTCTTCAAAGAATTCGAACAGGTTTGTCAGGCACGACCTCCCCTGACTAAATCCATGCTGACTTGTTCTAATCTGACCCTGCACTTCCAAGAATTTAGAAATTTCATCCTTAACAATGGATTCTAGAATTTTACTAACAACCGAGGTTAGGCTAATCGGCCTATAATTTTCCATCTTTTGTCTTGATCCTTTCTTAAACAGGGGGGTTACAACAGCGATTTTCCACTCATCTGGGACTTTCCCTGACTTCAGCGACTTTTGAAAGATCACAACCAAAGCCTGCACTGTTTCCTCAGCTCTCTCAGACCTCTAGCATGTAGCCCATCGGGGCCAGGAGATTGATCAATTTTTAGTCTTTAGCTTTTCTAGCACTTTCTGTTTTGTAATACCTACCGTACTCAACTCTGCCCCCAGCTCTCCCTAATTGTTGGGACACTACTCATGTCTCCCACTGTGAAGACTGATGCAAAATCCTCACTAAGTTCTTCAGCTATTTCCTTATCTCTCATCACTAGCCTTCCAGCATCAATTTGGAGCGGCCCAATGTCTACTTTTGCCTCTCATTTATTTCTAATGTGTTGAAAGAAACTTTTACCATCATTTCTAATATTAATGGCTCGCCTACCTTCATATTCGATCCTCTCCTTCCTTATTTCTCTCTTTGTTATCCTCTGTTTGGGAAGGCTACAAAAACAAACTTCTGATTTCCCAGTGCTCTTGGCCACTTTATAGGCTGTCTCTTTTTCTTTGATACATTTCCTGACTTCCTTTGTCAGCCATGGCTGTCTAATCCCTCCCCGGATAATCTTTCATTTCTTTGGGATGAACCTCTGTACTGTGTCCTCAATTACACCCAGAAACTCTTGCCATTGTTGCTCCACTGACTTCCCCGCTGGGCTCTGCTTCCAGTTGATTTGCGTCAATTCCTCTCTCATGCCCCTGTAACTATCTTTATTTAACTGTAACACCATTACATCCGATTTTGCCTTTTCTCTTTCAAACTGCAGACTGAACTCTACCATATTATGATCGTTGCCTCTAAGTGTTCCCTTACTTTAAGGTCTTTTAAAAAGTTTGGCTCATTACATAGCACTAAGTCCAGAATAGCCTGCTCTCTTGTGGGCTCCATCACAAGCTGTTCCAAAACGCCATTCTGTAAGCATTCCATGAAGTCCCTTTCTTTGGATCCACCAGCAACATTATTCACCCAGTCCACCTGCATATTGAAGTCCCCCATGATCACCATGACCTTGCCTTTCTGACATGCCCTATCTATTTCCCAGTGCATCTTGCACTCCTGGTCCTGATCACTGTTAGGAGGTCTGTACATAACTCCCATTATGGTTTTTATTTTGCTTTTGTGGTTCCTCAACTCCACTCACACAGACTCCACATCATCTGACCCTATGTCATTCAGTGCCACAGATTTAATTTCATTCTTAACTAACAAGGCAACCTGCCCCCTCTGCCCACCTCCCTGTCTTTTCAATAAGTTGTAAATCCTTGGATGTTTAACCGCCAGTCCTGAACCCCCTACAATCACGTCTCTGTGATGCCTAAAACATCATAATCATTCAAGGTGATTTGTGCTGTTAATTCATCTACTTTGTTACAAATACTATGAGCGTTTAGGTTAAGTGCCTTAATGCTAACCTTATTATTAGAGATATCGGAAATCATAAGATATCCTAAGTTATCCTTCCTTTTTGCTGTATTCCTTGTCTGCCTTGAGCTTAAACTCACCTGCACAATGCTATCCTGCTGCTTATCTATCCATTTAACTCCATACTCACTGTCGCTTTCCCTTCCCCCCAACTCAGAAGTTTAAAGTCCTACTGACCACCCTATTTATCCTTTTCGCTAGAGCATTAGTTCCAGATCGGTTCAGCTAGAGACCGTCCCAACGGTACAGACACCCCTCCCAGTTCCAAAACTGATGCCAAAGCCCCATGAAATGGAATTCCCACACCAATCCCTTAGCCACATGTTTACTTCCCTAACTTTCTTACCCCTATGCCAATTGGCACATGATAGTGAAGCAGTCTAAGTTCAAATGCAGTAAAATCTTGGTGAAATCCAGGTTTGGGACCACAAATAGCAAAGAACAGCCACACCATACAACTGACAGGCAATGACCATCAATAAAAGAAAACCTTATCATCGCTCCAAGATATTCCACGAGATTATCATCACTTAATATCCCACCATCAACAGCCTAGAGGTTGCTATCTAGCATGATAAAATACTCTCCACCTGCCTGGATAGATGAACCCCCAACAACACTCAAAAAGCATGACACCATCCAAAACAAAGCAGCCTGCTTGATTGGGACCATATACATTCACTCCCTCCAAGGCCAATACTCAACAGCAGCATTGCGTAGCATCTACAAGATGCACTGCAGAAATTCACTGAGACTCCTTAGACAGCAACTTCCAAACCCATCACTACTGCTAGCTAGAAGGATAAGAACACCATTACCTGCAATTTCTCCTCTAAACCACTCACCATTTTAACTTTGAATATATCACCATTTCTTCAGTATCATTGGCTCAAATATCTGGAATTACCTCCTTAATGGCACTGTTGGTCTACCAGCACCAAATGAAGTCGTTAAGAACACAGCTCACCAGCTTCCCAAGGGCAACAAGGGATGGAAACTAGTACTGGCCTAGCCAGAAACAGCCATATCCCATAAATAGAGAAATAAAAGTTAGAGATGTTGCGAAATATTGGTAGCTCGAGTAAATTGGTTGGCTGTTGGTTTGTTTGCCGAGCTTGGCAAATGAATTGCAAACGACTGGAGACGAAACGTTTGCAATTCATTTGCCAAGCTCGGCGAACAAACCAACAGCCAGAGAAATAAAAGTATTCATCATTCTCTTTAAGGTTTGCCATCCAAACCTGCTCCATACTGCCCTGGGTAAGTCCTTCACTGAGCAAAGTTGCTTCTCTGGCCTCCTACCCAACAGCATGTGGACTAAAGAAAGGGCCATCTTGTGTGGACCCAGGGAACAATGTCTTGTAACTAAATGTTTAGGTGTGTGGCAACTTTAGCTGAGATACTTAAAGCCTGTCAGTGCACATTCCCAGTAACAACAATCAGCTTTCCTTCAGAAAGGCTGCGGCAGAATTAATGCAATTTTGACTTGACATCATTGGGACACTTTATTGATTGCATCCATCTCCATTCCTTCACGGCTATCATCTTGTAACGTTAAGAGTTATGAATCAATCCACAATATACTGTGCCTCTTTAACTGTGCGGGATCTGGTTAGAACATGATACCATGTGTTTAGGAGCAATACTGGCTATTTGGGATTGGAATACAGTTGACTATAATTCTACATCCACTTGATTCATCACTAATGGGGTTAGTTATTCCAAAATTCTAAATTAACACTACCTCCCTCCTTGAGTATGCCTTTTTGAAAGTTAGAGATTGGAATTTATTCTAGACATTGAGGTTACTTTCATTGTTCTTAGTTATATGTTTGACACATCTTACGTGGCCCATCAAATTCCCCATTCGTTCCCTCCCTAAATGCTTTTTAATTTCAGTTTCTCTCCATCAACCTGGAACCTCACCGTTTTCAGCAATCCCATCCACATTTTCACCAGCTTCCCCATTTTGCCCCTGAACCTATGATGATCCAGTGCTACTCTGGGCCTTCTACCTACATTTCAGAAAGGGTATCTGCACCATCACTTTGCATGAAGCTGGCTTTGGACCTTACATTTTCTGATTTTTCAACTCCCACCCTACTAGATTGAATAAGTCCAATGACTTTCCAACGGTATCACCACACATGAGCCTCTTACAGCAAAGGAACACAAACTAGACAGCCAACTCTTGCTTGCTAGAGATCATCCCAAACACTCCAGGATAGAACAGAAATTGCTTAGAGATCCAATCTTGAACAGACAGTGGTCCACCCTAGACAAATTGCGTCACACTTTTGCCCACACCACATCAGTTTGAGCCACACCCATATCCACACCTGGACAGATCGTGTCTCACTAATTCTTTACATAGCTGAATTCACTTTAGACTGCCTTGTCAGCACAGCCAACCTCCTCCCTTCAATACTTACACTGTATTTACATTGTAACCCACTGCAAGCGTCACTTAAAGCTGTAATGCATTTAGGATAAAGCAGCAAGTATTTGCACTGAAGTCCAAGAAGTGAACGTCACCAGGTTATGTGTGGTAGGGTATTTAAAGGGAGCAATTTTCCATTGAATAAAAATTAATTGGGAATAATCACTTAGTTCTAGTCAATTGTGCTTTTAACAAGATGTATATAAGCTTATCTGCCATGTATCAGTAACTACAGTCAGGAAGGTGATCCCATATTTTGAGGTTGAGAACTTAAACACAAAACTTTATCCAGCCAGTGAGAATCTGGTTGACTGCCACCTAAATAAGTTTACCCACCCACTTCCTTTCATCCAGGACATGAAGATTCCAAGAAGTGTTTCAGTTCTTCAGCTAGTGGAATCATGAAGGATTGAGCAAGTTCTAATTTTGAAATTTCCAAATGGAAGAACTAAAACTGAAGAGATGCATTAAGCTATAAATGCGCAACAGAAGAAAATGAGCAGTTTTGTAGTAGAATTAGAGAATTGTACATCATGCCAGACATTTGACCCTTGCATCTGTGCCAGTACCTTGAAAGAAGTGTATAATTTTGTCTCATACCCTCATCATAACTCTGCAAATTAGTTCTCTTCAAAGACATGTTCTGTAAAAATAATTGAAATTCTTAAGTTGCTAAACAGACCACTTTCCCATTTAAAGCATTCACTCAAAAATGTAAACTCAAGATACATAGCATAGATTTTAAAATGACGAGAAAAAAATATAAGGTATTACAGAAAGATCTTCTTCAAGGTTTTCTGTTAAAAAGTAATGGTCATTGTGTATTGCATGACTACGTTGGTGAATTGATTCTTGGTAAATAATCAAAACCATTGTAGAATTAAACAATCACCTTCCTTAAAAATTAACCCTTTCTTTAACAATTTGCTCAATTTATTTGATTTACTGCACTCTGTTCATTTCAGTTTCAAATTTCTTCAGTTTGCAGACTTGACAATATGGAATTGTATTGAAATAGCAGGAAGGTTCCCATCCAAATAGGACAACAAGCTTTACCAGACAATAAAGAAACTCAGTTACCAAAATGTTGCGAGCACTGAATTATTAACAGGAATTCCAGAATCTCAGAACTGTTAAAGCACAGGAACAAACTGTTTCACCATTCCTCTCCGCACTGGCTATCCGTAAGAGCAATTCACCAATTGCCATATGCCCACTTTCTCACAGTATCCCTGAACAATTTTTCTTTTCCAATAACAACCTAGTTCCTCTTGAACGTCTTGATTGAATTGGCCCCCATCATTCTGAGGTGGTACAATCCAGATTTTAACCAATTGCGGTCTTATGTTGTCACTGTATCTTTTGCTAATTATCTGAAATCTTGTTCTTGGTTCTCCCATCTATGGGAACAGTTTTTTTCCATTCCATTCTGTCTAGGCCACTCATGATTTCGAACACCTTTATCAAATTTCCTTTCAACACTCCCTTCTCCAATTAAAATAGACACAGCTTCTCCAATCTGTATAATTGAAGATTCCCATCCTTGAAACTATTCTTGTGAATCTTTTATACACACATGCCAATGCCTTCATAACCTTCTTAAAATATAGCTCCCAAAATGTAGCACTCATAACTAGACACACTACATCAATTTGAGGCCAGACCAATGTCTATACAAATGCAACATTATTCCCTTGCGTTTATAATCTATTACCAGAAAAATCTGTTTGTTTTATTTCTCTGCACAGAACAATGAAGTGTTCCAGACTGATACCGTTTCTTGGATTCCCAAAATAAAAGATCATATTCTCAACCGAAAAGTAGCAACTGGTTGAAGAGAGAATGACATGGGACAAGGGAAGATCGTTTTTCTTTTTTGGTGGTGGGGCGGGTGGGTGGGGGACAGAGAGAGATAGATATATAGAGAGAGAAGAAGGGGAGGAGGAAAGAACAGACGGCAGGAGTAAGATTTCAATTTCAAGAAGTGAAAACTCAGAGGAAATGGCAGATTTTCTCCCCAGTAAGATCTTACAATCCTTTTCCACCAAATATTTCTAACCATTAATATATGAACAAGGGTCAAAAATTAGCAACGTTCTCAGGTCCTGGAATTGTTGAATAATTTGTATGAAGAGGACAGGGAATAGCAAAATGACACCATCACAAAAGGAACCTAATATTTTCAAAAGGATTTCTGATTTTCTTTGAACTAAACACTTGGTAACAAACATCTACTCTAGTGAACATACAAAATCTCCTCCATTCACCTGTAAGACCAGAAAAACAGAATGAGTGTTTTAGGTCAATGACATATCGCCAGAACTGAAAAAATACAGTCATGTTACAGGAGTGAGGCAAGTGCACAGGCATGGAAAGTGAGGAGTGGGGTGGCACAGCTGACTTGGGTAGGGAATTAAAAGGGAAGGTCTGTGATAGTGTGGTGCCAGGCAAAAGTGAGATGGTAATGTAATTAGGAAGAAACAGAAAGATGCATCTTGCAGAGATGTAAATAAATGGACAATTAATGGATCCAAAAGCTTTTGAAAAATTTTGGGCGCAGGGAGGTTATGATCCAACGCAATGTTGACTCTGGCAAGCTCCGAAGCATCTCATTAACAAATGACGTACTGATCCTCGAGCTTCTTTTCTGCTTCACTGGAACAGTATGGAATCCCAGGGTCAGCGAGTGTGGGGCAGAAAATTATTAGGAAATCAGATGTCCTAGAAAGTGGTCATAGAGTTACAGAGAACTACAGCACAGAGAAAGGCCCATTGTGTTCACACTGGTCAGAAACAACAATTATTTTAATCCAAAATTGCTGGAAAATCTCAGCAGGTATGGCAATATCTGTGAGGAGAAATCAGAGATAATGTTTCGGGTCTGGTGACCCTTCCTCAGAACAGTTCTGAGGAAACCTGAAGCATTAAAACTGATCTCTCTTCACAGATGCTGCCAGACCTGCTGAGCTTTTCCAGCAATTTCTGTTTTTGTTTCTGATTTGCAGCATCTGCAGTTCATTTGGTTTTTAACTATTTTAATTCCATTTTCCAACACTTGGCCCATAGCCTTCTCTGCCTTGGCATTGTAAGTGTGCATCTAAATACTTCTTAAATGTTATGAGTGTTTCTATCTCTACCACCGTTTCAGGCAGTGAGTTAAAGATTCAACCACCCTCTGGGTGCAAAAGATTTCCCTCACATCTCTCCTCTAAACTTTCTAACCCTTAACTTAAATCCATGACCCTAGATCCCTCCATCAAGGGGAAGACTTTCTCCCTGTCGGCCGTATCTATGCACTCATAATGTAATACATCTCAATAATGTTCCTCATCAATCTCGTCTGCTCTAAATAAGACAATCCCAACCTATCCAATCTCTCTTCATAACAAATTCTCCAATCCAGGCGATATCCTGGTAAATCTCTCCTGCAATTTCTCCAGTGTTATTACATGCTCCTTATTACCAGAACTCTGCACGATGCTCTAGCTGTGATCTAATCAACATTTTCTACAGTTCCAGCATAACCTCTGTATGCCTCGACTAAAAAGGCAAATATATTATATGCCTTTATGTCTTTTGCAAAGATCTGTAGCTCGGGTTGTGGGTGAGGTTGTTGACTTGCTTGCTGAGTTGGTTTGTTCTCATTCAGATGTTACATCACCATGCTAGGTAACATCATCAGTGAGGCTTCCGATGAAGCGATGTTGTTCAACTCCTCTTGGAATTGAAACTGTCTGGTCTGTTATGGTGAATTGTGGCGTTTCCAGTTTTGTCCTGTATAGGTTTGTACACGGGGTCCAATTCTATGTTTGTCAATTACATTATGGGTTGAGAACCATGTCTCTAGGAATTTCCATATGGGTCTATGTTTTGCTTGGGCTACCATGGTTACATTGCCCCAGTTAAACTGATGGCCTTCATTATCCGAGTGTACTGATATCAAGGAAAGTTTGTCATGTTGTTTTGCTGCTAGCAGATATGTGTGTTTTCTGATGGCTAGTTTCCTTCCTGTCTGTCTGATGGAATGTTTGTGGCAGTTGTTGCATGGTATTTTGTAGTCTGGTGTTGCTTCTGCACGTTGTGGGAATGGGGTCTTCAATCCTCATGAGTGTTTGTTGTAGAGTGGCTGTGGGCTTTTGTGCTACCGTGATTCCTAGTGGTTGCAGGAGTCTCATTGTCAGTTCTGGTATGTTCTTGATGTAGGGCAGCACAGCCAGTGTGTTAGGGTGTACTATGTCCTCTTGTCATTGTTATTGTCAATTTAGTAGGCACCTGTGGATGAAGTTGCGGAGAATTCGTTCATAGCGAAGATTTTGTATAGGTGCTCTTCATCTTTCCAGCGTAGTTCTGGTGTGTTGCAGTGAGTGGTGGCCCATTTAAATAGTGTCCTAATACAGCTGTGTTTGTGGACGTTGGGGTAGTTGCTGTGGAAGTTGTGCACTTGGTCAGTGTGGATTAGTTTCCTGTATACCGAGGTGTGGAACTCCCCACGGGTGATATGTTCAATTCTGACATCCAGAAATAGAAGATGATTGTTGTTTTCTTCTCCTCTCGTGAATTTAATCCTGGCTAATTCAATGTTGATAAGGTGGTGGGTCTCTTCTAGTTTGGTGCATTTAATGACAATTAGTGTGTCATCCGCATACCAAATCCACAGTTTAGGTTGAATGGTGATGAAACATCTGAACAAAATCAGCAAGCTCGGCAAGCAAGTCAAAAACCTTATACTATATGCCTTCTTCACCATATTATCCACCTGCCCTTATACCTTAAGGTGCTGGTATATTTGCACATCTAGGTTCCTCTGATTCCCAGGGTCCTACCGTTCATGTATTCACTTGCATTGTTTGTCTTGCCCAAGTGCATCATCTCATGTTTATTTGTGTTTGATTTCCCTCATGTAGGGTAGACTGTATTAAGAACAAGAATGAAAGTATAGGATAAGTGGAAGTTTATCATGGTTCTCAGAGAGAGGGGTTCAGGTGATGGGAGAATTGGGGCAAACAGAATAGCCATAACTGAGGAGTCTGCCAACTAGAGTGGGCTGAACTTAAAGTAAGTGGAAGATATATTGGTAGTGCTGATTTGGGAACTGGCAGGTGATTGACAGGATGAGCATAGGAAAATGCAGGAGGCTTCTTATAGGAAGTAGGCTAGGAAGCAATGTAGTCAACTTGGCTGTGGGAATCAGCAGGCTTAAAATGAATTTTACCAATCTCTGTCAATGACTGCAGCAATGCTTTAGTTTGAGAAATCTTAGGTGGTCACACAATAGGACACAAAAACAGTGATCAGTTAAAACAAGGAATGCACTGTAATATTTATACTTTCCAAAAATAGTACTGTCAGTCAGAAATAGCACAGCAGTTTTAGTTAGATATACACATCTCAGCCTGGAATCATATTATGAGCAGTAGTGGTCCAATGTACAATGTTACCAATGAATCTGTTTCCTTTTCCTTCTTACAAAATTTCAATTAAAATCACGTCACAAGCTACACAAAATACAAGTAAACAATTTTTTAACATGCCATCATCACAGTTCACAAATAAAATTAAACATACAAAATATCCTTAACACTGTTAAATAACAAACTATGTAAATTGATGAAAATGATAGGACCCTGAATAAGTTTACAGTAAAAGTCCAGAAAAAATGTCATCAATGATTATTTGCATTTGCTACAAATCTGATTTCTTAACAATTATATATTAACAGTAATTCTAAAATGTAGATCCACTAAAACCATTATTTGTAAAGGCAAACATACATACAAATACTGTTAACAAAAGCCTACTTATGATACTCATTGAGATACATAAGTTTTGTAGTGAAGTCATTATAAAATGATGCAGAAATAACAGCAGAGATCAGATACAAAATTAAACCCTCTGAATTCCCATGTCTTCATAAAATGACATGGAAAAATAGGTGCAACTAATTTGCTCATATTTAGTAATGAAAAAACAGATTTGATGTTGATTTCTTCAATTTAAAAAAAAAACACTAATCAGTTTCCCTGCTGGTCACAACAAGATTTCAAAACAAATTTAAATATTCTATTGTATGAACTTAAAAGGGTGCAAGATTCCTCACTACAATCATTTTTTTCAATGTGAAGCTCTGCAGATATTTAAATATTCAAGAGCATTTGGAATTAAGTGTAACAGTAAAATCTGCAAACTGCTGGAAATAGTTATTAGAAGAAACAGATGCATTCACATGCTACAAGCCACTCACATTTTCCGCTATACCACCATGATGTGGTTAATGGACAGTAGTCATTTAGCAGCAATGATTCCCAATAAATAAGCACTTTGTTTCCAGTACTGCACAAAACTGCAGCTAAAGTTACAGCAGCAGCTGTAACTACTGGTTATAAAACAGCAGAGGTGAAACCATAAACCTATCTTTTGTATGTGTATGTAAATATTTCTGTATATACATACATTATACATGTATATACACACAATATGTAAAATATATACACACACACACACACACACACACAAAAATGTCTCAACGTGATTTGTGAATATAAAACAATCTACATATTAGAATAAAAGACTACATCGCAAGGGCAGTAAAGGAGACATGTTGATATTCAAGTTCTGATCCACACTAAATTATGGAAATTGTTGTCTTCAAAATCCTGGGTAACTGCGATGTAAAATGGCAAGCCAGTGGAACTCAAGTCTGTAATTTTGCAAGATAGCCTAGAACAGCATGCTCTGTCTTCTGTTTTTCCCATGTGCTACAAAACAAAGTAAGATGCATTAAAATCAATTTCATGGCGAGCACGTTATTGTGCAGCAGCCAAGTTGTTGTTACAATGTGATTAGTTCAGTACGTTTGAAGACAGTTTCTTAATGGATCACTTTGAGCCTGCAAACCCGGTGAAATTATCATTACTTGGAAGTATTAAACACTGAAGAATTCCTAAGAAGTATGAGCTTTTAGAAACAAAAAATACTTTTGTAGTGTATTATTGTGTCCAAATCTTAGAAAGGGATTTAGAAGTAAGTTGAAAAATTGTTTTTCCAGACAGGAAAGAAAGGACAAAGCAGCCTACTTGGCTGGCACCCCATCCACCACCTTCAACATGCACTCACCCACAACAAACACAGAGTGGAAGAAGAACGTATAATCTACAAGATGTACTGCAGCAACTGACCATGCCTCCTTCAACAGCATCTTCCAAACCCAAACCCTCCTCACTTACAAGGACGAAGGTTGCAGATGCGTGGGAACATCAACACCTAATAAGATTCCCTCCAATTCATCCACTATCCTGACTCAAAACTACATTGCCATTCCTTCAATGTAACTGGGTCAAAATCCTGGAGCTCACTTCCCAACAGCAAAGTGCATGTATCTACATCAGGTGGACTGCAATGCCTCAAGATGGCAGCTTACCAGTTCTCGAGAGCAATTAGGGATGGGCATTGAATGCTGGCCTAGCCAGTGGTGAGAGTTCATTGTTAAGGATGAGATTGCAGAACTTTCAAGTGCATGGTAACACAGGGCTGAGTCAGCACGGATTTGTCAAAGGGAGGTCATGTCTGACAAATCTTTGAGGAGGTAATTGGCAAGTTAGACAAACGACAGTCAGTGGATGTGATCAATCTGGATTTCCAAAAGACCTCTGACAAGATGTCGCATGGGAGACTGATGATTAAGACAAAAGCCCATGCTGTTAGGGACAAGACACTGGCATGGATGAAGGAGTGGCTGACTTGCAGAATGCTGATGGTGGGGATAAAAGGGTCTTTTTCAGGCTAGCAGCTGGTGACTAGTGGAATTCCACAGAGTGTGCTGGGATCACAAATATTCACATTATACATTAAGAATCTGGACAAAGGAACAACGGCATTGTTGCTAAGGACAGGCCAGAAGAGTGGGCAAAGAATTGGGAGATGGAACCCAATGTGGGAATGTGTGATGTTATGAACTTTGGTAGGAAGAATAGAGACATAGATTATTTTTTAAATGGGGAAAGTCATCAGAAATCTGAAGCATAAAGGGACTTGGGAGTCCTTGTTGAAGATCCTCTTAAGGTTAACATGCAAGTTCAGTTGGCAGTTAGGAAGGAAAACGTAATGTTAGCATTCATTTCAAGAGGACTAAATAAAACAGCGGAGTTATGCTGCTGGGGTTGTATATGGCTCTGGACAGACCACATCTGGAACATCGAGAGCAGTTTTGGACATCATATCTAAGGAAGGAGTTGCTGGTGCTGGAGAGGATCCAGAGGAGATTTACAAGAATGATCTTGGGGATGAAATGCTTATCATTTGAGGAGTGGTTGGGGACTCTGGGTTAGTACTTAATGGAATTTAGAAGGATGAGGGACGAAATCATTGAAACTTACAGAATACTGAGAGGTCTGGGTAGAGTGGACACGGAGATATTAGGACCTGAGGGCATAGCCTCAGAGCCTAGGGATGACTCTTAAGAACTGAGATGAGGATGAATTTCTTCAGCCAGAGGGCAGTAAATCTGTGGAACTCATTGCTGCAGAATTTGTGGAGGCTTAGACTTTGAGAGTATTTAAGACAGAGACTGGTAGATTCTTGATCACTAAGAGATCAATGGTTATGAAAAGAAGGCAACAGATTTGGGTTGAGAAACATATCCAGCCATGATTGAATGTTGGATCAATGATGGTGAATGATGGTCTAAGTGGACTAATTTGGCTTTTATATCTTATGGAACACAGAGCAGGACAATTATAAAACAACCATTTGTAAATACAAGGAAATGTTCACATCAGATCTTTAAAATTTATAATAATTCACCACAGAATGGAATCTCGCTCGTAAGCACAAGGGTTTGTAAGTCAGATATTTTTGTAATTTGGGAATTTCCTGTAGTCTGCCTGCAGCAACCCTATTCTGAATTTCTTGTACTAATGCTGCAACTTATTACTGGCGGGCTTCCCAAAGGTCTGGTAAACCATAAGACCATAAAAAATAGGAAGAGTAGGCGGTTCAAACCCTTGAGCCTATTCACCATTGACTAGGATAATGGATGATTGGTTATTCCACAAGTTCCCTTTCCTGAGATTTCCTGATAACCCTTAATTTGCCTACTGATACACAGGAACTCTATCCCCCACAGTTCTCTTTGGCAAGGAGTTCCAAAGATTCTCAATCCTTTGAGAGAAGAAATTTACCTCATTTCAGTCTTAAATTGGCACCCCTTTATTCTGAGACTGTATTATATTATTCAACAAATAGGAAGGATTCTATTGAACTGAAAAAGGGCAGAAAAGATTTACCAAGGCTGCAGGGTGTGAGTTGTAAGGGGAGGCTGGATAGGATGTGACTTTTTCCCCTGGAGCTTAGGAGACCGAGCGGTAACCTTAAAGAGTTTTATAAAATCATGACAGGCATAGATAAGATGAATAGCCAAGGTCTTTTCCCCAGGGTAGGGGTGTCCAAAACTAAAGGACGTAGGTTTAAGATGAGAGGGGCAAGATTTAAAGGGTCCTGAGGGGCAACTTTTTCTTACAGAAGGCGGTGCGCATATGGAATGGACTACCTGAAGAAATGGTAGACGTGGGTACAATTTCAACATTTAAAAGACATTTGGACAGGTACATGAATAGGAAAGGTTTAGAGAGATATGGGCCAGATCAGGCAAATGGGACTAGATCAGTTTAGGAAACCCAATCAGAATGGACGAGTTGGGCCAAAGGATCTGTTTCTGTGGGGTATGATTTTATGACTCTCTAATTGCACAGATGGCAAGCTTGTCAACCAGCTGAAGGCCACAACCAAGACAATAATCATGCTGTTGTAGAACTATTATGCGCCAAGTTAGTGATGAATCTGAAGAACTATAACGGATGTTTGACATTCACTGAAGTGCTAGAGAATACAGGGCTCACCCTGCATGCCAGAAGACCCTAGTCCTCTACCAACCCACACCAAATGTATCACACACTTTCAACTGAGATTCATGAAATGGTGTTGGAAAACATCTTTCACATTTAAATCTTGGAAGGATCCCATATCTAAAAAGCTGAAATGATTAAATAGTACACTCTTGAATCCAATTTGCCAGCTTGCTCCATGATAATTTACAAACTCAAGTTTGAGAATTGTACCTTCAGACCTAACATTAAACTCAAGGTCAGATAGCGCATGGTTAACTCAAGCTTGTCTATATTGCTGACACTTGATTAGCTTATGGGCACTGTATCCATGTTCTAGAACAACATTATTAATGCTGAATTAAAATAATGAGAGTCAGGTGCAAGGACATAAAAAATGTGAAAGTTCTCTAAGATAGACTCAAAGATAGTGACTATGATAGCCTCACATCATCAGTGATAAATGGGACATGGCATCAGAATACCTGCAGTAGGACTCACTAAATAGATGCTCTTGTTCAGAATGATAGCAAGGAGCGTGAACACAAAATGCAAAGGAAATGTTTCAAAGACAATCTCAAAGCTTCAACTAAGTCCACTCTACTAACATCAATGCACAGGGAACAGATGCTAAAGGTGGCCAAAATATGGCATCAAGACTTTTTGCAAGAGATCCACCAACTCTACTGGCAGAGTCGATGTCTTCACTGTGGGAGAACCTGCAAGTTAAGGATACAGCTAAAAGACATCTGAGAGACCACAGTCAACACTGACATCTGACTTCAGCTATACATAAGAAAGAATCGATTCTGCATAAAGGATTGCCAACGGACATCAGTCCATGTCTACATTTGGACCCGAATTGATAAATGGCACGTGAAAGGGGTAAAGGATAGTAAAGAATATTGAATATCTCAAGTTGTGTACTTACAGTCAGAAGATGTGAACATCACGCCATGATTGGTTGATATACTTGTGAACATGTTATGCTTTGTTTGGATATTATAATAATGTGTAGAACTTTGAATATGATTGGATAATATAGTTATGTATACTAACGTGGAATGTGAAGTACAATGTACACAGTTGGATGGAAGAAAGATAGCAAGAACTGCAGATGCTGGAGTCAGAAATAACCAATTGTGGAGCTGAAGGAACACAGCAGGCCAGGCAGCATCAGAGGAACAGGAAAGCAGAAGTTTCGGGTCAGTTCTGAGGAAGGGTCACTTGACTCAAACTGTAAGTTTGATTTCTCTCCACAGATGCTGCCAGACTTGCTAAGCTTTTCCAGCAACTTCTGGTTTTGTTTCTGATTTATAGCACCGGCAAATCTTTTGGTTTTTATTTAGTATCTAACAAGATGCCCGCCATTTACAAGGCACAAGTCAGGAGTGTGACGAAATATGCTCCACTTGCCTGGATCAGTGCAGCTCCAACAATATTCAAGAAGCTTAGACACCATCCAGGACAAACAGCTGCTTGATTGGCACCACATCAATGAACATTCAGTACCTTCACCTAATTGCTTTCCTCTGGCAGTCAATGATATTACCAAAAATGAAAACCCCACTATCAACATTAGAGAGGTCATCACTGAAATGGTACTGGATCAGTCACATAAATATTGTGGCTACAAGATCAGGTCAGAAACTGGGAACTCTGCCTCCTGAAAAGTGGACCATCTAAAAGGACAGTAGTATATGAAATACAGTCCAGACACTTGAATAAGTTTATCATTTTAGAAGCTCAATACCTTCCAAGGCAAAGCAGTCTAGTTGATTGACAAACCACCAACAACATTAAGTACTTTCAGCTTCTACCACTGGCAAACAGTGGGCAGCTACATGTGAAAAATATTTGACGCACTACAGCACCAAATCCCTTCAAATGCATCAGCCAAGCCTGTATCATCTACCATCTTGATAAATCAGTCTAACAGGGACACAGAAACACCACCATTAGCTCTCAAAATCGTATATGGCCCTGGCCTATCTTGTCTGCAACGAGACGTGCACAATATTTAGGCTGACAGTAATACTGGCGTAACACAGTGGCAGGCAATGACCATCTGCAGCAAGAGCGAACTGAACTGTTGCCTCTCGGCAGTCAATGGCATAGCCCTCACTGAATGCCCCTACTACCAATATCTTGGGGTTTACCAATGGTCAGAACCTGAACTGGATTAGCCATATAAATAGGTGTAACTACAAGAGCAGGTCAAAGGCTAGTAATCCTACAGTGAAGAACTGACTCCTGAGTCCCCAAAGCCTGTCCGCCATTTACAAGGCGCAAGTCAGGAGTGTGATGGAATATGCTCCACTTGCCTGGATCAGGGCAGCTTCGACAATACTCGAGAAGCTTAAACACCATCCAGGGCAAACAGCCTGCTTGATTAGCACCACATTGTCAAACATTCACTCCCTTCATCACTGATGCTCAGTAGCAGCAGTATGTATTGTCTACAACGTGCACTTTGAAATTCCACCAAGACTCCACAGACAACAGCTTCCAAACCTACAACCACTATTATAAGGGCAGAAATTACATAGGAACAGCATTATCTACAAGTTCCCATCCAAACCACTCACTGTTCTGACTTGGAAATATATATCTTCTATCAGAGTCACTGGGACAAAATTCTGACATTCCCTCCTTAAGGGTATTATACGTTGCCCCGTAGCAAATGGATTGCAGCAGTTCAACAAGGCAGCTCACCACCACATTCTCAAGGACAACTAGGGATGGGCAATAAATGCTGGCCTAACCACCCGTGCCCATACTCCATTACTGATAAGAAAAATTACCATGTCTTTTGGGTCAACATCTGAAATGTCCTTGTATAACTATGCTACATGGATTGCCATGGTTTGAGATGGTGGCATACTACCATTTTCGCAAGGGTAATTAGAAATGGATAATAAATACTGACTTGCTAATGATGCCAGAATCACACAAAAAGGAAAAACAAAATTACGTGTTGTGTGGGTTTCCTCCAGGTGCTCCGGTTTCCTCCCACAGTCCAAAGATGTGCAGGCTAGGTGGATCGGCCATGCTAAATTGCCCATAGTGTTTCAGGATGCGTGGGTTATAGCGGGATGGGTCTGGGTGGGATGCTTCAAGGGGCTGAGTGGACTTGTTGGGCCAAAGGGCCTGTTTCCACACTGTAGGGAATCTAATCTAATCTAAAGGGTTACCATTCATTTTAAGTAAACGATATCTCTGAACTCTACAGTTGTGGAATGGGTATGAAGGTAAGCAGTAGTTATTGTATGTTGACAGAAAATAGCTGAATAGAATTTTTTTTTGAAAGCACATGTGCTTACTGTAATAGACACCTGACTAACTGGTTTGCAAACGGCACTAATATGAAAACAGAAGCAGACCTGCATCCTGTGTGGAAATGGATAAGTGAGGTTCTGCAACTTTTTTCACATATACATACAGTTCCATAACCAATAAATCCTACCTGTCTCTGGATATGAGGAGGTTCTATAGCCAGGATCCTTTTGCAACTGAATTTCACTTAATGAAAAAACTGAGGCACCTAGTATAAATGAAATGAAGAAAAATGTCTTTTAGTCTCACAGTGCCAGTCTGAGGACAGAAGCATCAGAGGTTATTATATCTGTACAATGCAACAAAGTAGTAATCACATTCATAAGAAAAACAGGAAAAAAATTCAAGTGAAGAAGTTACACTAAAATTTTTCATCAAAATAAAAGGTATATTCTAGCCTCAAGGTCTGCTTCCCTTTCTGCAATGACTGTACCATATCAGGATCTGATATTTATTCTTCATCAGTTGGTTGGGGAGGATGTTTTCTACACATGCTACTGAAGAGCGAATATCAACATCGATCTGCATAATCATGAATCTCAGAAAAAGATTTTTTTCACTGATTAAACCTGAATGCTATTCAGCACAATGCACAGGAAAACATGATCAACCACACATTAAAATTTATCTGTTCTATGCAAGGTTTTGTTGCTACACTTTGTTCACTTACAGCATTTCATAACAATTTTTTTCCTTCTGTATTTATTATGGCACTGCCAAGGCATAGTCACAGGAATGGAATTAGGTCATCCAACTCCTTGCTCCACTACTTCAATAGATCACAATTAATCAATCATCACCTCAACTTCATTTACCAGCCTTTGATTCAAATCCTCTGATAATCTTAATCAAAAGAAATTGATCTCCGCCTTAAAAAAACTTTCAACGGAGCCCCAACATTAACAGTCTCCTTCAGGAAAGGGTTTCAAATTTCCAATACCATTTATGTGAACATTTCAGCAAACTTTTTATTGTCCGGATCTATGGGTCCAGGAATGTGCTGGTTAATCAAACATGTTGGGTAATCAAAAAGTACACCCAACCACAGTAAACCCTGGCCAAATGAAACTTCAAGACATTAACATCCTTAAAAAATGTTAAATAAAATCAGCACAGGTCCTAAAATCAATGTAAAAACAATAGTAAGTAATAGAAACATAATAAGCATAAATACTTGGACAACACTGTAGATGAGATATATAATTTTTGCTCGTTTATCAAGAGTGACAAATTGATAACATGCCGCTTAAAAGCAAGTTAGATGTACCTTATTGTTTCACTCATAAATGGTTATGGCCTCATTGTTCTGGAGTGTGAAAAAGGAAGGCAAGAGAGCAAGCAAAGCCAAGCCACAAAGGGAAAAAGGAGAGGACAGACTGCTGTCTACATGTAATATTCCATCAATTCAAAAACAAAGCTGTTGCATTTTGAATCTATTTAATTATTGCACTGTATAAAAGGGCAATTCTAAAGGCTTACTCTTGTGAGACACAAACTTGGATTTCATGGTCACCGCTAATCTCAAGAAGGTTACCCGCGAAGATCTCTATGGTGCAGATTTCCTCTTTCCCATTTCAATCTGGTGCCATGTCGTGGGACATCTAAATGTCTAGCAACAGTGATGTCACTGACTGGTAATGGTGTTCGAGTATGTTGACAGATTTTCACAGGCTACAAACCAGGACATAAACTACTGACTTTTACAACCTTAGATTAAACTACTAAAATAAATTACTGGGACATATATGAACAATGAAAATAGAATATGAAATATCATCATTTTACAAAATAGACTTGAAGGTGGAATCTGAAATATCAGCAGTATTAATTTTGTTTCTTTGTTTTCTCATTTAAAACAATCATTAAGTTTTTCAGAGCTTGTAAGGCCTACAGCAATAATAATTAATTTAACATGCCATTTAAAAACCCACTTAAGCTACATTCATCAAGGCCAACTTTTCAAGCTTTCCAATAGTGGCACCAATAATTTAAAAGGATAAATTCTAGCTAGTTCAGTAATTTCTATAGTACTTCAGACTTGAGAGCAGTGCATTCCAATGGAGAAGAGTAGAATCTGGGGCAGCGCAGTGGCTCAGTGGTTAGCATTGCTGCCTCACAGCACCAGGGACCCGGGTTCAAAACCACCCTTGGACAACTGTCTAGGTGGAGTTTGCACGCTCTCCCCGAGTCTGCGTAGGTTTCTTCCAGGTGCTCCGGTTTCCTTCCACAGCTCAAAGATATGCAGGTTAGGTGGATTGGCCAGGCTAAATTGCCCATAGTGTTCAGGGGTGTGTAGATTAAGTGGGTTATATGGGGATGGGGATGGGTCTGGGTGGGATGCTTCAAGGGTTGGTGTGGACTTGTTGGGCCAAAGGGCCTCTTTCCACACTGTAGGGGCTCTCTTCTACTCAAGGACAACAACTTCTAGACTTTCACTGATTTCAGCTTTGTTTAGACTGGAAAGACTAGCTTGCAATTAACAATGCAGTGAAGTTTACTGTGAAGAATGGCCTGCAGTCAACATTGCAGTGATACACACTGGCAAGGTTGGTCCATTGTTAGCATCACAGTACAGCAGATTAGGAAGTGTGGCCCAATGAGCATGGCAGTGAAGCAGTCTGGGAAGAGTGTCCCCACTGACAGCAGTGCAGTGAAGCAGATTAGGAAGAGTGGGCCAGTGAGCATGGCAGTGAAGCAGACTGAGAACAGCAGCCCACAGTCAGCATTGCAGTACAGCAAATTAGGAAGAGTGGCCTAGTGAGCATGGCAGTGAAGCAGACTGGAAAGAGTGACCCATATTCAGCAGCACAGTGAAGCAGACTGGGAAGTGTCGCCTGCAGTCAGTTCTTGTTGAAAAAGGTAAGAATGTCATCACAGGAAGTCTGTAAGTTATTGGCTGTATCGGAAAGGGGGATTTGAAGGCTGGAAGCTCAAACCAAACATCAGATGTGACACAGACACTTGCTTATCTGTTAAATGGTCAAAGCATATTCTGTTCTCAAGTTTTAACACAGGATACATGTTGGTGGTAAAACTAATATAAGACATAAAAACAACATAAATAAATGATTAATTAAAATCTCATTAAGAATGACATTACAGGTGATATTGTCAAAGCTGCAATATGTGGAAGCTCAAGGATACCAGAGTCATCCAGGGTAAATATATCTATAGCAAGTGCTTGGAAGTATTTTGAAACAGCTTTGGCTCAGTTTTGAGAGCTGGAGGCTGAACTACAGGCACTGCGATGCAGCTGGAGAGGGAAAATTGCCTGGATTCTTTGAACCAGGAGGTAGTCACACCTCTTAGAATTAAGTAGTCTGTGATGTGGTCAGGGTTAGTAGGGTGTGATTGTAAATGAACCAGGTATGGAGACCCAGAGGACAGACATTAAGCGTTTCAGCTCTGCAACTGTCCAACAAGTTAGAGGTTCTCTCAACTATTCTGGATGAGAGTGGGGAGTGTGGAATGGATGAACTAAATAACCACAGTAGCACGGTACAGGAAGCCATTCAAGTGTGGTGAATGAAAATGAGCACGGTGGTATTAGGGGACAGTATAGACAGGGAGACTGACACTGCTCTCTGCAGCAAAGAGTGAGAGTCCAGATGGTTCTGTTGTCTGCCTGGTACCAGGGCTTAGGATGTCTTATCCGGGCTGGAAATGATCTTGTAGTGGAAAGAGGAGGATCTAGTCACTGTGGTCCTTGTAGATATAAGTGATATAAGTGACATAAGTAGAACTAGGAAAGAGGTTCTGCATTGCTACTATGAGGAACCAGAAACCAAAAATAAGAAGCAGAACCTCAAAGGCAGTGATCTTTGGCTTATTACATGAACAAACAGGCATAGAATAAACAAGGTCAGAAAGATGAAAGCATAGCTGAAAGACTCATGTGGGAGAAGTGGGTTCCAGTTTGCAGGACACTGACACCAATACATGGGAAAATGGGATCTGTACTGTTCAGTTGGGCTACATATCATAGGACATCATAGAGTCATAGGATCCCCACTGTGTGGAAATAGGCCCTTGAGCCCAACAAGTCCACACTGACCCTCGGAGCATCCCACCAGACCCATCCACCCAGGCCCACCCAAGTTACATCCCTGAATGCTACGGGCAATTTAGCATGGCCAATCCGCCTTGCCTGCACATCCTTGGACTGTGGGAGGAAACCCGAGCTGGAGGAAACCCAGGCAGACATGAGGAGAATGTGCAAACTCCGCACAGTCTCTGAAGGGTGGAATCGAACTTGGGTCTCTGGCGCTGTGATGCAGCAGTGCTAACCACTGAGCCACTGTGCCAGCCCATGGCTCAATTGACAGGGAATGCCTAAATTCAGGAAACCAAGATAGAAGCAGTCTGGATAGAGATGAGGAATGATAAAGGCAAAAGTTCACTTTATGGAAAATGTGTACAGGTCCCTAACAACCAAATGGTTGGACAGGATATTAACGAAGAAAACTGGAAGCATGTCAGAAAGGTACAGCAATTTTCATGGGGGGGATTTTAACCTACAGACTATAAAAATCAGATAAGAAAGTGTAATCTAGATGGAGAATCATTGAATGCTTTTGGGACAATTTCTAAGATCAGCATGTTATGGCACCAACCAGACTGCTGCCAACACGAGACCTAGTTTTGACCATTGAGACACAACTAACTACAGACCTCACAGTGAAAGTGACCCTGGTCTGAAGTAACCATAATACGACTGAATTTTGCACACAGTTTAAAGGAGAGAAGTGTGGGTTCAACACTACCATTTTGAATTTAAACAAGGACAATTATGTGGCCTGAAAGCAGAGCTAGCAAAAGTGAGCTGAAATTTAGGGTATGGGATAGGTCAATAGAGATACAGTGGCAAACATTTAAGGGGATATTCCACAAAACAAAGAAGAGATACATTCATACAAATAAGATAAATTCTAATGGATGGACCCACCATCTGTGACTATCTAAAAGTACAGTATCAGAAGTTGAAATAAAAGCATAATTGTGCAAAGATAGATGGCAGGTCAGTGGATTGGACAGTATATAAATAAAAGCAAAGAATTATCAGAAAGAGAGAATGACAGGAAGATACACAAAAATATAAAAGTTTCTTCACATATTTAAAACAGAAAAAGAGTTAACATAGCAAGTGTTGGTCCCATAGAAAATGAGTCAAGTGAATTAGCAGTGGACAATAAAGAGATAGGAGACAAATTGAACAGATATAGTGTGCTGGTAGTCACCAGAAATGATGCAAGTAGCATCCCAAAAATGGCTGTAAATCAGGAATTGAAAGGGAGAGAGGAACTCAAGAAAATTACAATTATGAAGGAAGTAGTCTTCAGTAAACTGCTGCAACTGCAAATTGACAAGTCCCCAGGTCCCAAAGGATTTCGTTCTCAGGTCTTACAAGAAGTAGCTACAGAGACAGTTGCAGGAAGCAGGAAACTACAGGCCAGTTAGTTTAACATCTGTCAGAGAGAAAATTCCAGAAGCTATTATTGGAGGCATTTACAACAGAACAACTGGTTAAGTTCAAGGTAATCAGGCACAGCCAACTTTATTTAATTCATTCACAGGATGAGGGTGTCGCTGGCTAGTCCAGCATTTATTGCCCATCCCTAATTGCCCACAGGGCTGTCAAGAGTCAACCACATTGTTGTGGGTCTGAAGTCACATGTAGTCCAGACCAGGTAAGGATGGCAAATTCCTTCCCTGAAGGACATTAGTGAACCAGATGGGTTTTTCTGACAATTAACAATGGATTCACATCATCATTAGATGCTTAATTCCAGATTTTTATTGAATTCAAATTCCATCATCTGTCATGGTGGAATTGAACCCGGGTACCCAGAATGTTATCTGGGTCTCTGGATTAACAGTCCAGCAACAGGGTAGGTATTATCAGGTTAGTGGTATTATCACTAGACTATTAACCTAGAAATCCAGCTGATGTCCTGGGGACCCAGGTTCGAATCTCACCACAGCAGATAGTGGAATTTGAATTAACAAAAAGTCTGGAATTAAGATTCTACTGATCACCATGAATCTACTGTGGACTGTTGGAAAAACTATCTGGTTCACTAATGTTTTTCGGGGAGGAAATCTACCACCCTCACCTCGTCTGGCCTACATGTGACTGCTGACACAGCAATGCGGTTGACTCTCAACTGCCTCTGAATTGGCCGAGCAAGCCACTCAATTGTACAAATCGCTCCAAAGTCTCAAAGAAATGAAACTAGACAGATCATCTGGCATCGACCTAGGCACCAGAAAAGACAATGGCAGAAACAGACTTGTCGACCCTGCAAAGTCGTCCTCACTAACATCTGGGGGTTAGTGCCAAAATTGGGAGAGCTGTCTCAGACTAGTTAAGCAACAGCCTGACATATTCATACTAACAGAATCATACCTTACAGACAATGTTCCAGACACCACGATCACCATTCCTGAAAATGTCCTGTCCCATCAGCGGGACAGACCCAACAGTGGTGGTGACACAGTGGTATACAATTGGTATGGTGTTGCTCTAGGAGTCCTCAACATTGACTCCAGACCCCATGAAGGCTCATGGCTTCAGGTTAAACATGGTCAAGGAAACCTCCTGCTGATTACAACTTACCGTCCTCCATCAGCTGATGAATCAGTACTCCTCAATGTTGAGCAACACTTAGTGAAAGCACTGAGGATGGCAAAGGCACAAAATGTACTCTGGCTGGGGGATTTCAGTGTCCACCACCAACAGTGGCTCGGCAGCAGTACTACTGATTGAACTGGTCAGGTCCTGAAGGACACAGATGCTAGACTGGGTGTGCGGCAGGCAGTGAGAGAACCAACAAGAGGGAAAACCATGCTTGACCTAATCCATATTAATCTGCCAGCTGCAGCCGCATCTGCCATGACAGTATCGGTAAGAGTGATCATCGCACAGTCCTTGCGGAGACAAAGTTCTAACTTTACACTGAGAACAACCTCCATCGTGTTGTGTGGCACCGTCACCGTGCTAAATGGGACAGACCTTGTACAGATCTAGAAACTCAAGACTGGGCATCCATGAGGCACTGTGGGCCATCAACAGCAGCAGAATTGCACTCCGGCACAATCTGCAACCTCATGGCCCAGCATATCCGCAGCTCAACCATACCATCAAGCCAGGGGATCAATCCTAGTTCAATGGAGAGTACAGGAGGGCATGCCAGGTGCAGCACTAGGCATACCTGAAGATGAGGTATCAACCTGGTGAAGCCACCAAACAGGATGACTTGTTTGCCAAACAGCAAAAGCAGCAGAACCAACGGATCAGATCTAAGCTCTGCAGTCCTGCCACATCCAGTTGTGAATGGTGGTGGACAATTAAACAACTCACTGGAGGAAGAGACCCCACAAACTTCCCCATCCTGAATGATAGAAAAGCCCAGCATATCATTAAAAAAGATAGGGCTCAAGCATTCGCAGCAATCTTCATCCAGAAGTGCTGAGTGAATGAACGATCTTGGCCTCCTCCAATGGTCTCCAACATTACAGGTGCCAGTCTTCAGCTAATTTGATTCACTCCATGTGATATCAAGAAACGGTTGGAGACACTGGATACTGAAAAGGCTATGGGCCTTGACGACATTCCTGCAATAGTAATGAAGACTTATGCTCCAGAACTTGCTGCTCCCCTCGCCAAGCTGTTCCAGTACAGTTACAACACTGATAGCTACCAGACAATGTGGAAAATTGCCCAAATATGTCCTATACACAAAAAGCAGGACAAATCCAACCTGGCCAAATACTGCCCCATCAGACTACTCTTGATCATCAGTAAAGTGACGGAAGGTGTCATCAACAGCGCTATCAACAGTACCTGCTCGGAAATAACCCGCTCAGTTTGGGGTCCACCAGGGCCACTCACCTCCTGATCTCATTACAGCCGTGGTTCAAACATGGGCAAAACAGCTGAATTCCAGGTGAGGTGAGAGTGACAGCCCTTGATATCAAGGCTAGGTTTGACCGAGTGTGGAATCAAGCAGCCCTAGCAAAACTGGAATCAACGGGTATTGGGGTAAACTCTCCGGTGGTTGGAGTCATACCTGACACGTAGGAAGATGGTCGTGGTTGTTGGCGGTCAATCATCCCAGCTCCAGGACATCTCTGCATGAGTTCCTCAGGGTAGTGTCCGAGGCCCAACCATCTTCAGCTGCTTCAATGACCTTCACTCTGTCATATGGTCAGAAGTGGGGATGTTCACCAATGATTGCACAGTGTTCAGCACCACTCGTGACTCCTCAGATACTGAAGCAGTCCATGTTCACATGCAACAAGATCTGGACAATATCCAGGCTTGGGCTGACAAGCAGCAAGTGACATTTGTGCCACACAAATGCCAGGCTATGATGATCACCAAAAAGAAACAATCTAACCACTATCTCTTGACATTCAATGGTGTTACCATTACTGAATCCACGACTATCAACATCCTGGGGGTTACCATTGACCAGAAACTCAAGTGGACTCACCACATTAACAAGTGCTACAACAGCAGGTCAGAAGCTAGGAATATTGCAGCGAGTAACTCACCTCCTGACTCCTCAAAGCCTGTATGCCATCTACAAGGCACAAGTCAGCAGCGTGATGGAATACTCCCCCCTTGCCTGGATGAGTGCAGCCCCAACAACACTCAAGAAGCTTTACACCATCCAGGGCAAAGTAGCCCACTTGATTGGCACTGCATCCACAAGTATCCACTCCCTCCACCACCAACGCTCAGTAGCAGCAGTGTGTACTATCTACAAGATCCAGTGCAGAAATTCACCAAAGATCCTAAGTCAGCACCTACTAAACCCACAACCACTTCTATCTAGACACACAAGGGCACCAGACATATGAGAACACCATCACCTCCAAGTTTCCTTCCAAGTCACTCACCATCCTGACTTGGGAACATATTGCGGTTCCTTCACTGTTGCTGGGTCAAAATCCCGGAATTCCCTCCCTAATAGCATAGGTCAACACTTAGCAGGAGGGCTGCAGCGGTTCAAGAAGGCAGGTCACCACCATCTGCTCAAGTGCAACTAAGGATGGGCAAGAAATGGCCAGCCAGCGACACCAACATCCCCCAAATGAATAGAAAAAAATATCACTAGGCCATCGCCTCCCCGACAACAACATGGCTTTGTCAAAGGGAAGTCACGTTTAACTAGTTTAATGGTGTTTTTTGAAGAAGTAGCTTGTGCTATAAATAAAGGGGAACCAGTAGATTGATTGGACTTTGATTTCCAGAGGGCATTTGAAAAGGTTCACCATCAAAGGTTACTGCTGAATATAAAAGCTCAACATGTAGGAGCTAACATACTGGCTTGGATAGAAGTTTGGCTGGCCAAAATGAAGCAGAGAGTCGGAATAAATGGGTCTTTCTCAGGCTGGCAGGGTGTCATAAGTGGTGTGTCACAGAGGTTCGTGCAAAGACCTTAACTCTACAATTCTTATAAACGATTTAGATGAAGGCACCAAAGGTATGAATGTTAGATTTGCTGATGAAACGAACATAGGTACTAACTTCAGTTGTAAAAAGGAGTCTATAAAGGGATATAGAAAGGTTGAGTAGGAAAAGAATATCTGGTCATTGGAGTACAATATGGGCAAGTGAGAAACTGCCCATTTTGGCAGAAAGAATAAAAAAGCATTTTATCCAAATGAGAAAGGTTACAGAGAGGTCTGGGTGCCTTAATGCATGAATTTCAGAAGGTTTATTTTGCAAATACAGCAAGTAATCAGGAAAGCTCAGAGATAGCTACTAGAATATTTACAGTACTGGTCGCCGTACTTAATGCATTGGAAGTAGTTCAGAGGTTTACTGGACTGATGCCTGGTAGGAATGGATTGCCTCACGAGGAAACACTAGAGGGGCTGGGCCTGAGTGGAGTTTGGAAAAGTCAGAGGCAACCTCATTAAAATATATAACATCATGAGGGGACTTAACCAGATGGATGCCATAAAGATGTCTTCCTCTTCTGGGAAAATCTAGAACCAGGGGTGATAGTTTAAAAATAAGGGGTCACCAATTTAAGGCAGGATGAGGAAACCTTTTTTTCCTTTCAGAGGATTGAGCATTTTTGGAATTCCTTTCAAGGCAGTGGATGCAATATCTTTAATGATCTTTAAGATAGAGATGGATAGATTCATGGTTAACAAAGGGATGCAAGATTATTGGGATATGCATGAAGGTCGAGTTGAGGTTAAAATCAGATGAGCCTTGATCTCATCTAATGGTGGAGCAGGTTCAAAGGGCTGAGTGGCCAGCTCTTGTTCCTTGTTTGTCTGAAAGTTCACCGAAAGTTGTCAGTTTCATAGTGTCATGACTCTCTGGAGCAGTTCGCTGACAATAAAGCTCCTCTATTCCCAGAGTCATTGCTAAAGTTAAAGATTTTAAAACGTTCACAGAATTCCCCAATTTGCCTTTCTTTTAGGCCCTAGTCGACAGAAAATGTGGACCAGACTTCTGCACTTGACAAATTATGATTTATTTCAAGCAATTAGACTTAGTTACAAGTAAACAATTACCAACAATCAGTATGTAACTCTGATCCCCTTATAAACTCCCCCTTTCTCTCTCTCTCTCTCACACACACACACACACACACACACACACAAACACGCGGGCGCGTGCACATGCACGGGAAAAAAATCTGAGTTATGAACAGAGAGAAATAAACTGGGAAAGGAGTTCAGTGATTCTTGCTCGTAAATGTTACTGAGATAATTCTTATGATTGTTGCGATGGTCAGAATGTTGATTTTCAGTTGTCCTCCTCCTGATAGTTTCTCTGTACAAGAGGTACAGGATGCTGGTTTACTTAGAAAGAGTCTCTGGCTTATTAATTACAAATCTCAGCTCACAGCACTGCAGAGTTTAAAGTGACTTAATGAAGGCATCAGAGAGGGAGCGCAAGGTGGGCGGGTAGTGTGGAGAGAGAGAGGGAGCGAGCAAGAAAATGGGTGAGGTGGGACAGGGAGGGCTAGCAAGAGCGACAGGGGAGGAGAGAGCGAAAGTATTAGAGTGAGATGGAGTGTGAGAGAGTGAAAGCACGAGAGAGAGAGCGGCTGAGTGACAGCGGGCGTGAGAGAGAGAGCGAGCAAGAGAAAGATGGGGGGAGTGCGAGCGGGAGACAGACTGGGAGGAAGAGATGGAGGGATTGGGGGGACAAAGGGGGAAAGTGCAACAGAGATACAAAGCTGATGATGGCCTGAAGGCGTCCGTGTATCTCGTTCACTGTCCCAAGTCATTAGCTACTGCAGAACAAATCATACAACTGTTGTCACACAGAAGGCCTTTGTCACTAGCCTAATCTGTTATTTGTTGCCAAATTGCATACAGCCCTTAAGTTCTTATTCATCTGCAGCTACTCAAGTGACCCATGGGCTGTGCAAACAGCATTAATAATGAGCAACAAGCACCTTGCTTTCAAACTGTGCTGTAATCCCGGTCCTATTTCTTTTCTCATTTCTGTCCGCAATTTAAAAACTGCAAGAAGAGAAAGATGTGATCTTTGTCAGAGGAATAATAATGGCAAATGCTGGCAGTTTCACCTTCAAGAAAGGTGAAATGAGAAGCAAGACACAAGAGAAAAAAAATGAAGCAGCAGGAAGTCTCTTCTCACATTTCAGTTTGGTTCTTCAAATCAAAATTTTGAAAATATTGCCGTCAGATCCTGGGCAAAATTCCCCAATAATATAGATAACAAAGTGTGGAGCTGAATGAACACAGCAGGCCAAGCAGCATCTTAGGAGCACAACAGTTTCAGACAGGACACCCCAAATCATTAAGCTTCCGGGTGAAGAGAGTTGGGTCACCCATTCCCTTGTGGTAGGTTTCTTCTCGTACTAAATGAAGTTATGTTTTAAAACGAGAAAATGTTAACTCAAGAATGCCCAGTTAAAAAGTGGGTTTGTTAAATACTGAGCATGAGAAGAATTAGTAACACAAATACACAGATTATAAATAATAGGTCAGTGAGCTTGAAAAGATAAAAGTTGAGAAAAACTGAACTGTTCGCAAAGAGTGGACAGTTGAATAGTATGCTGTTGCTGGTTGTGTTGACACTGGTTGTTGAAGAGTCGATATCAAGATTTTTATTTTTTACAGACCGTTGTGATTCTGTTTTTTGATTCCTTTTCAATTCCAGCATTCAAGATGAAAGCGATTCCATGATGTGGCAGGAGAGGGAGGGAAGGAGTAGATTAGGGAGAAATTTATCTGGACTCTCATCTGTCCTTAGTGGGAGGTGATTAAAATTAAGGCCAAAGTGAACATTTGAGCAAGCATGCAGAGAAAATACTAGTGGTGAACAAGTGGCTCAAATGGAAGAAAATATGCCAAGAAGGCGGATGGGAAGTAGTAACTGAGAGTTGGGAAGTTGATGAAAGCAAAGTGTTGTGGGAAAGATCACATTTTCCCCACAGTTCCCATTCCAGTTTAACTCCATATTTCCTTTATCTGCCTTTGTATGCTAAATGACACAACACTTCTCATCTTAAAGAGGAGGAGCAGGGGAAAGTGGAGGCAGGCAGCACCAAAACAGAATGCAGACAGCACAAACAAGCAATATCTGCATCTGTATACAATTGTTGTCGAGGCTTTTCAATTATAAATTCCTATACCCATATTTAAAGTGGGAAAAGAGATTCAGAATTTTAAAATAAACCTGAAAATAAGGACAGAAGCTCAACCTTAAAAGGAAAATCTAATTTTCATTTGTGTTCAATTTATCTTATCCAAACAAAATGCTACCTGGAATCTATATTGAGTTATGATTCCTTGCAACAGCACTGAAAATTGATTACTGAATATTAATCAATGAATGATTTACCATCAGGTAGAGTGTGTGCCCTTGTTCCAAGACTTTTAAAGTAAAGATGCTTCATAGCGTCCTCAGCAGAAATTCTCTTCTTGGCCTGGTACTGCAAGGTAGATAAGGTACCACTGAGATCAAAGCAACTTTTCTTTGTTGTTAAAATAAAACTACAATGAAAGCATTAGCAACATTTCAATTATACAACTTACTTGTAAAAAGCTGGATAACAGATCAATTCCATCCGTGTCCAACCTATAAGAAAATGCAAGTTACAAACTGAAGGAGTTACATAACACAATTCTGTCCTTATAGTGTACATCTTTTGCATATGTTGCCTAGACTGAAGCAAACTGACAGCTTCACTTACATAAGTGTAACAAATAGATTACCTTCATAACACATGTACAAGTTATCTAGACATGGGTTCCATCAATTCTAATCCATTTAGGGAGACAATCAAATGTTGATTTAAGAAAAAGCCCATAGGAAGATAAAGCTTTGTACAATTACACATAAATCCCTCTAAGGCAATGAAGTATGTTTATCCAAACATTACAATATGCTTCCAGTCATAGCTGATGAATCCATGTTACCACTAGCATAGGATCTTCTAAATTTTCAATTCACACAGATGTTTCTTGTTTTAATTCAGTCAATCGACACAACAGAAACAAATTCAATTTGGAATCAATTCTGAGCACTCTCCACATCGTGTAAAAAATAATCCCTGGTCACTAAATCTCTCTTGAACATAGTTTTTTTGCATTAAATCAAATCTTGCCATCAGTACCCAGTTAGATTACCTATCTAATTCTACAATAATGACATTTAGCAACTTTAAGAAATCAACTGTTATAAATGTCAACCTAATGTCTTCATACTGAGGACGTTTAATCCCTCTACTTCTGTCAAGGTAAGGTTTTATAAACTGCTGTGATATATTAGACTCTCACCAACAAACTACATAAAGTTACTGTGTTGTCACAAGACTAATTGTCATTTTGTACTTATCCAACATCATAGTAGATTCTGCTCTACTATAAAACCTTCAACGGATAACTCTGCACAGCATACACATTTACATTTCCAAGACTAAATACAACTGTACTGCATTTATCCACTTGAAGAAACTGTACTACACATGGTCATTTTCCCCCACAGATCATCCAAATTGGTCTCCAATGCACACACTTGTAAATTCCCAAACATACACTTTTTGCAGTTCACACATTTTCTGAACATAGAAATCACTATACAAATCATAATTCATTGCATACTTAATCTGGCCCAATTACTCAATGCAATTGACTACCAGTACCTTGGTGCATGATTTATTATAAGTTGTGGCTTATACTTAGGGAAGTTGTAAGCCTTAAATTCCTCATTTGAAGATATGCCTGGCCATGTCTCCTCTGTAGGTGTTCCTGTAGTAAATAAAATCCATTAGTGTAATGCAGAAACTCACTGAAAATACCAACATGATCTTAAGATTTCATAGGTCTTTCACTTTTTTTTGTAAACATGTGCTCAACAAAATGACTGATGCCAGTACATGGATGTGGCACATTGTTTAAACATAATTCAAACGGCACATGAAAATAGAAATACTCATTTAACCACAAGTAACAAATGTCCAAGAAACACCCTTTTAAAAAAAAAATCACACACCAATAAGTCAATTTATGTGCTTTGTGTAGTTTGTTCTGAATTGGTAACATTAGACAAGATAAAAATCATTCATTAAATGAGGAAATTTATCTGCAAAGTTAGCTGGAATTGCTCTCCATGGAGAAAAGGAGGATGAGGGAAGATCTGATAATAGTGCATAATTATGACAGGTTTAGAGACAGTAGATAAAGAAAAGGTGTTCCCATTAGCAGATGGTGAAAGGATTGTGGGACTCAGATTTACATGTTTGTGCAGAGTGAGGATGACCTGAAACTCACTAGCTACGAGACTGGTAGAAAGAGACAATTAAAGGAAACTGGATGGGTACTTGTGGGAAATTAACTTGCAAGCTTCCAAAAATAGAGTAGGTGAACATGACTGACTAGATGGCTTTAAAGAGCAAGCATGGGTTCACTAGATGAAATGGCCTTCTCTGGTTGCATAATGATTCTAGGATTCCATACAGAAAAGAAAAATTCTTGTTAGGAATACAAAGATATTTAGGCAAAGAATCAACACTTGTTACATTTACAATCAAATTTCCAATCTACCTAGTAGCCTGAAAATCAAGTGCAATTCATCTTCGACGGTGGAACCAGGAAACAAAGGTCTTCCCGATGCCATTTCATAGAAGATACATCCGACGCCCCTGGAAAAAAGTGAAAGCACATGATGCTTTAGATCATGCAAGCAAATCTTTTGGAGGTGTATTTTAGAATTTAAATGTACAAATTACACTCTAACATGCATCCTTCTAAAAATTTAAGGAGAGAGGAGATTTAAAAAAGGGCATGAGAGGCAATTTTTTTTAAAACACAGACAGTGGTTCTTTTGTGGAATGAACTTCCAGAGGAAGTGGCAGATGCAGATACAGGTATAATGTTTAAAAGATATTTGGACAAGTACATGAATAGGAAATGTTTGGAGGGATATGGGCCAAGTGCAGGCAGGTGAAACTAGTTTGGGATATGGTTGGCATGGACTAAAGGATCTGTTTCTATGCTATATGACTCTATGGCTGTAAATTTTCGGAACAGCAAGGAAGATTTTTAATAAACAGATTGACTATTTAGTGTATTGTTATTCAATCTCTTCTTTGAGAATATGTCAATTGAAAACCTCCCCTGTTGGGCAGGAAAGGAAATAAGGACTCTTGAAGGTTAGAACATAGAACATAGAACAGTACAGCACAGAACAGGCCCTTCAGCCCACAATGTTGTGCCGACCATTGATCCTCATGTATGCACCCTCAAATTTCTGTGACCATATGCATGTCCAGCAGTCTCTCAAATGTCCCCAATGACCTTGCTTCCACAACTGCTGCTGGCAACGCATTCCATGCTCTCACAACTCTGTGTAAAGAACCCGCCTCTGACATCCCCTCTATACTTTCCTCCAACCAGCTTAAAACTATGACCCCTCGTGTTAGCCTTTTCCGCCCTGGGAAATAGTCTCTGGCTATCAACTCTATCTATGCCTCTCATTATCTTGCATACCTCAATTAGGTCCCCTCTCCTCCTCCTCTTCTCCAATGAAGAGTCCGAGCTCAGTCAACCTCTCTTCATAAGATAAGCCCTCTAGTCCAGGCAGCATCCTGGTAAACCTCCTCTGAACCCTCTCCAAAGCACCCACATCTTTCCTATAATAGGGCAACCAGAACTGGACGCAGTATTCCAAGTGTGGTCTAACCAAAGTTTATAGAGCTGCAACGAGATCTCACGACTCTTAAACTCCATTCCCCCTGTTAATGAAAGCCAAAACACCATATGCTTTCTTAACAACCCTGTCCACTTGGTTGGCCATTTTAAGGGATCTATGTATCTGCACACCAAGATCCCTCTGTTCCTCCACACTGCCAAGAATCCTATCCTTAATCCTGTACTCAGCTTTCAAATTCGACCTTCCAAAATGCATCACCTCGCATTTATCCAGGTTGAACTCCATCTGCCACCTCTCAGCCCATCTCTGCATCCTGTCAATGTCCGGCTGCAGCCTACAACAGCCCTCTACACTGTCAACGACACCTCCGACCTTCGTGTCGTCTGCAAACTTGCTGACCCATCTTTCAATCCCCTCATCCAAGTCATTAATAAAAATTACAAACAGTAGAGGCCCAAGGACACAGCCCTGTGGAACACCACTCACCACTGACTTCCAGGCAGAATATTTTCCTCCTACTACCACTCGCTGTCTTCCGTTGGCCAGCCAATTCTGTATCCAGACAGCTAAGTTCCCCTGTATCCCATTCCTCCTGACTTTCTGAATGAGCCTACCATGGGAACCTTATCAAATGCCTTGCTGAAGTCCATATACACCACATCCACAGCTCAACCCTCATCAACGTTTCTAGTCACGTCCTCAAAGAACTCGATAAGGTTTGAGGCATGACCTGTTCCTCACAAAGCCGTGTTGACTGCATTTAATCAAGCCATGCTCTTCCAGATGGTTATAAATCCTATCCCTCAGAATCCTTTCTAACACCTTGCAGACGACAGACGTGAGACTTACTGGTCTGTAATTGTCGGGGATTTCCCTATTTCCTTTCTTGAAGAGAGGAATTACATTTGCCTCTCTCCAGTCCTCAGGTACGACTCCAGTGGAGAGCGAGGATGCAAAGATCTTCGTGAGTGGCGAAGCAATTGCATTTCTCGTTTCCCAAAGCAGCCGACGACAAATCTGGTCCGGGCCTGGCGACTTGTCAATCTTAATGTTTGACAAAATTTTCAGCACATCAGCTTCCTCTATCTCTATCCATTCCAGCATGCACACCTGCTCTTCAAAGGTTTCATTCACTACAAAGTTCGTTTCTTTCGTAAAGACAGAAGCAAAAAACTCATTTAGGGCTTCCCCTACCTCCTCAGACTCCACACACAAGTTCCCTATGCTATCCCTGATCGGCCCTACTCTTTCTTTGACCATTCTCTTATTCCTCACATAAGTGTAAAATGCCTTTGTGTTCTCCCTGTGGGTTGGACCACAATTTTATAGAAGTTCTCCCTAATCTGTTCTGCCAAGCCTTTCTCGTGCCCCCTCCTGGCTCTCCTCAGACCATTTTTGAGCTCTTTCCTCGCCTGCCTGTAATCCTCTAGAGCTGAGCTTGACCCTAGCTTCCTCCACCTTATGTAAGCTACCTTCTTCCTTTTGACGAGAAGCTCCACCGCTCTCGTCATCCAAGGTTCCTTTATCTTACCCCTTCTTGCCTGTCTCAGAGGGACATATTTATTCATCACTCGCAACAACTGTTCCTTAAACAGTCTCCACATGTCTACAGTGCCTTTACCATGGAACAGTTGCTCCCAGTCCATGCTTCCTAACTCATGTCTAATCGCATCATAGTTTCCTCTTCCCCAATTAAATATCCTCCCATTTTGCCTAATCCTCTCCTTCTCCATAGCTATGTCGAATGTGAGGCAGTTATGGTCACTATCACCAAAATGCTCTCCCACCACAAGAAAATATCTGCCCTTGCTCATTTCCGAGCACCAAGTCTAGAATGGCCTCTCCCCTCATCGGCCTGTCAACGTACTGAGTTAGGAAACCCTCTTGAACACACCTTACAAAAACAGCTCCATTCAAATCTTCTGCTCGAAGGAGGTTCCAATCAATATTGGGAAAGTTAAAGTCACCCATTACAACAACCCTACTGCGTCCACACTTTTCCAAAATCTGCTGGCCTATGCTTTCTTCAATCTCCCTGCTGCTATTGGGGGACCTGTAGTAAACCCCTAACGAGGTGACTACTCCCTTGCTGTTCCTAATTTCCACCCATACTGACTCGGTAGGCAGATCTTCCTCAACAATGGAAGCTTCTGTAGCTGTGATACCCTCTCTGATTAGTAGTGCTACACCGCCTCCTCTTTTTCCCTCCCTATTCTTTTTAAATGCTCTAAACCCTGGAAGACCCAGCAAACATTCCTGCCCCTGAGAAACCCATGTCTCTGTTATGGCCGCAACATCATAGCACCAGGTACTGATCCACGCTCTAAGTTCATCACTTTTATTCCTGATACTCCCTGCGTTAAAGCAAACACACTTTAACTGATCCCTTGGTTCCTTCCCAGGAAAATCCTTCCCACTAGCTGGTCTACCTCTTGCTATTGCCTCACCTTCATCAACTCTCACCTCCGGTATACGGCTCAGGTTCCTACCCCCCTGCCATACTAGTTTAAACCCTCTCGAACTACTCGAGCAAACCTTCCACCCAGGACATTGATCCCCTTCCAGTTCAGATGCAACCCGTCCTTCTTGTACAGGTCCCACCTTCCCCAGAAGGCATCCCAATTGTCTACATAACTGAAGCCCTCCCTCCTTAACTTTCTTTAATGCGTAAAGACGCAATGTTGGTGTATAACTGGATTCAAACTGTTCAGTCTTTTATCTTATTGCACTTCTGCACTGCATATATTAACTTACAAACTATGCACAAGGAGAATAGAGGCCCAATATTCCTGCTGCATATTTTGGACCACTCACAGTATCAGTCCAGCCATCTTATATTTATTACTGCGGTTAGGTCAGAGCTAGATTATTGTGTACAGTTCTGGAACCTACATTATAAGAGCAATATAAGTGCACTGGTGAGGGTGCAGAGCATATTTACTAGAATGTTGCCGAAGCTATGAAGAGAAATTAGATAGACTGGGGTCATTTTCCTTAGAACAGAGGAGACAGAGGGGGATCCAGATTGAGATGTATCAAATTATGAGGTAGATAGATAAGATAGATAGGAAAAAAATGTTTCTCCTTGGTAGAGGAATCAACGATCACAGGAATAGGTTTAAGGTAGAGACTGGAAGTGTAGGGGGAATATGAGGGAAAAACATTTTCACCTCGAGGGTGGTGGGAATCTGGAAATCATTGCCGGTAAGGATAGGACGGGGAGAAACCTTCCTAGCATTTAATACATATTTGGATGCACATTAACCATGCAAAGGCATACAAGGCTATAGACCAAGTGCTGGAAAATAGATTCAGAATATTAGATGGTTGCTTTATGACCAGCACAGAGCTGATGGACCAAAGGAATTTTTTCTGTGCTGCAGATCTCTACTACTATGATCTGTATTTAACCATTTTCAAGGGATTCTAGAGAAAGACATAATGGATTTTCTGGTCTTCACTATTACAGAAGGTTACTTCTTTTAAATCACACAATGAGAAGGCAGTCATTATTGGAAAGACAATGATGTAAGTGGAAGGTCCAATATTTTTGACCTATGTGACTATCAATAGACTCTGATGAACCAGAAAGTAAAATGTTTTGAAAGTTAAGTGACGAGCAAAGAATGAGAGTTTGTGGAGGATGGTTCTCTTTTTCGGCAAGTTTAGGTTGTGATAGAGCTCTTAATGATCCAGATGAATTGGGATGACATAGAAGATGGTCTATGAATTAATGAAGTGAAGCATAATATTATGTGCTATAAGATTATACCAGCTCCACAGCCCTGCCACATTCGGTCCTCTCCTAAATGACTCACTAGAAGAGGAGGAAATAACTCCATCCACAATGACAGTCCAGGCTCAGTGCAAAAGATACAGCTGAAACATTTGCAGCAATCTGCAGTCCAAAATGCTGAGTGGACGATGCATCTTGATTCCCTCCAGAGGTCCACAGTTTCACAGATGTCAGTCGTCATCCAGATCGTTTCACTCAATTTGATATCAATTAATGGCTAGAGATACTGGACTCTGAGTCACTAGATACTGCAGTTCCAGCAAACATACAGGGCTTGAAATGTCAACTCCATTTCTTTCTCCACAGAGGCATGAGAGTTTCTCCAGCACTTGCTGTTTAGATTTCATATGTCCAGCATCCACAGCATTTTGCTTTAGAACTGGCTATCAGTTCCTTGCCAGTACTGACTCACTTAACATGGACCTCATGTCTAATAAAAAGGTTTAGCATTACTTTAAAGGAAACAGTATTGTAAAAATGTTGCAAATCAGAATTTTGGCTTAAAATTCCAGAATCTAATGAATAAATCTAAACTAAGAACAAAGTGAAAAGGTGGTGTTATGAGGTGGCACCAAACTTAGACTTTAATGACAAAGGAAAGAGTTTACATTTCAGTTTGGCTCCCATCAACACATTTTTCTCATATGACTGTTTTCACAACTGTTTCACTAAGGAAAACACAGGTCGTATAAAGTGAAATTTTGACCTTTTTACTTTTAGCTGCACTCTGTAAAGCCCTGGTTGAAAAGTAAACACAATTAGAGTAAAACGTTTCTTTGAAGTGTGTCCAAATTTATATACTATTGATACATGTGACATAATAGTTAATCATCTGCAGTATAGAAAAATGCATTTAAAATAAATGCTATTTTAGATTTTTCTGGTAAAGGGGAAATATTATTCAAATATACATATTTAAAGTGCTCTACATAGAGTTCTATAAAACTTTGATCATTATAATCATAATGTACTACAGATTCAAAATCTGCAAAATGTCTTGGATTGGCACACTATCATTCCCTCATTTTAGCTGCATCCCTATTGTCCTAACATACATTCATGTTCCCTTGTTTTTCTTCAGCTCCTCCTGTCTATTCTCTCTCATTAGCAGTGCCAATTTTCTGCTCAAGAAACCTGAAGCAATTTCCACACAATATTTGCTTTCTCTCCAATTCATTTACTTTGTAATAAGGATAGTATTCTGTCTCCTTGACTCTGTCATGATGTAGAACTTTTAAAAGGTTTAGAGCTGGAGGGTTCAAAGTTATAGGTAGAGGCTAAATAGGCTGGGGCTTTATTCTCTGGAGCATTGGAGACAGAGGGTGACCTTATCGAGGTTTATAAAATCATGAGGGGCATGGATAGGTGAATACCCATGGTCTTTTCCCCAGGGTAGTGGATTCCAAAACCAGGTGGCATAGCTTTAAGGTGAGAGACAAAAGATTTAAAAGGTACAACATTTTCACGCAGAATAAGCTACAAGAGGAAGTGGTGGAGGTGGGTAAATTACAATATTTAAAAGGCTTCTGAATGGGTGTACAAATAGGAAGGGTTGAGAGAGATGTGGACCAAATGCTGGCGAATAGGATGAGGTCAGATTGGAATATCCGGTTGACTTCGACAAGTTAGACCGAAGGGTCTGTTTCTGTGGGGTGTCACTAGGAGTATACATGTTAGTTATGATTTACATTCTAAGATCCCAAATTTAATACGAGGCAAATATGGATGACAGACCAACTATGCTTCAACACCCCAAAGAGTACTTCAAATGCTGTTGACAGCCTGGTCTTGAAACTCCCTCAAAAGCCACTCCATCACAGATTTCCTCAGAGACTGCTTATATTTTGCTATTTCACCTTCCATTCCTTTGCCTACATTCTCCTGAATTTTCAAAATTACATTCTAGTACTTAATCACAGGCACAACTCCTACTTTTCTCAAACTGTAAACTTCACTTAGCCAATACTGTCTCTAAGCTTTAATCTGGTTCAGATGCATGATATACAACTTCTAGGTTTTCTTGTCCTCACTCACAGCTGCATTGAGCTGTTAGTGGCACACTGCTTCTTCTTGAGCCCCCACTGCTCCCAGATATTTCTTGAGCTGACTCCAATAGTCAGCTGCCTAGTAACTTTTACAGCTTTCTCCTGAGGTAGAACAAGTCAGAGTCATCCAATTGCTCTCAACTTCTCACAGTTTGCTGCAAAAGGTCCATGGCATATGCCATCTCCCTGGCCTTACATTCATTCTTGGAACATCTGGATAACAAGGACACCTACATCAGACTCCAATTTATTGGCTTTAGCTCTACCATCAACACTATAATTCCAATCAAACCCATTTCCAAGCTTTGAGACCGAGGACTCTGTTCCACTCTCTGCAAATTAGATCCTTGACCCACAGACCGCAATCAGTAAGATAGGTGACAACACCTCCTTCACAATAATCCTCAATACTACAAGGTTGCATACTCAGCCCCTTACTTTACTCCTTATGCACTCACAACTGTGTGGTCAAATTCAGTTCTAACTCCATTTACAAATTTGCTGATGATGCTACCGTAGTGGGCTGGATCTCAAACAACAATAAGACAAGAGTAGAGAATAGACATAGACAGCTTATTTGCCTGGTGTAAAGACAACAGTCTCTTCCCTCAATGTCAGCAAGATGAAGGAGTTGGTCATCGACTTCAGGAAGTGGAGTGAAGGAATCGTCCCTGTCTGTATCAATGATGGTGTGGCGGAGGTGCTCGAAAAGTTCAAATTCCTTGGAGTAAATATCGCGAACAATCTATCCTGGCCCATCCACTTTGACACTACAGTCAAGAAAGCACACCAACACCTCGACTTCCTCAGAAGGCTAAGGAAATTCAGCATATCTGCAATGACTGTTACCAATTTTTATAAATGCATTACACAACGCATTGTAAGTGGACACATCACAGTTAGACATGGCAACTGCTCTGCCTAAGACTGCAAGAAATTACAGAGTTGTGAACGCAGCATATTCCATCATGAAAACTAGCCTTCCTTCTACTGACTCTGCCTACACTGCCTTAGGAAAGCGGCCAACATTATCAAAGATCCTTTCCACCCTCGTTATATTCTGTTCCATCCTCTTCCATCGAGCAGAAGATACATATGTTTGAAAACACATATCAACAGATTCAAGAACAGTTCCTTCTCCATTGTTATTGGACTTATGCATGGACCTCGATATGAGAGTTGATCTTTCTCTGCACCTTCCCTGTATCTGTAACACTGTTTTGCATTCTGTTCTAACATGCTTATGTAAGATATGATTCATCTGGTTAGCAAACAAAACAATACTGTTCACTGAATATCAGAACAAGCGACAACAATAAACCAAATCAAAGAATAGCTGAACAAGTTTTATGTTTTTTAGTTTAAGAGAGAGAAATGTAGGTTCAAGACTATTCTTTAAAATTTAACTAAGGATCTGGATAAACTGAATTGGCAAATGAGCATAAAGAACAGGCCAATAACAATTCAGTGTGCTGATTTGGAGGGGTTTTTTGGGACAGAGAAGACAGATACATTCCAAACAGCAAGACGAATTCCAAGGGATGGAGCTTCAGGGCTAGCTAGAAATGTTAAAGCTGGTATAAAACTTGAAAAACAAACACATAACTGTACACTCACAGGGACAAGATCAGACAACTTAAAGAATATATCAAAAAGCAAAGAACCAACAAAAAAATTTCTAAGTAAGGAAACGTTGGAGTACAAGAGAAAGCTAGTCAGAAATATAAAAACAGAAAGTAAGAATTTCTATAAATATTTAAAGAGTTAACAAAGTGACGTTTGGTCCTGTAGAAAGGGAGTCTGAAGAATAAAGAACACAGTACATGCAATAGCAGATAAAGTGAACAGATATTTTGCGTCAGTTTTCATGACAGAAGGTACAAGTAATATTCAGAAGTAGTGATAAATCAGGAAAGGGACAGGAAGGACAAACTCAAAAATCCCAACGAACAGAAAAGAGTGCTAGGTAAATTAGTAGATTTATAGGCTGACAAATAAGTGGACAAGGATGTGGCAAAAGGAGTACAATGTGGGAACATGTGAAAATTTCCATTTGGCAGCTGGAAAAATAAAAAGAAGCAAATAATTTGAATATTGTGAGATTGCAGAGGAATGAGAGGGATCTGGGTGTCCTTTAAAATGAATAGCAAGACGTTAGTGTGCTGGTACAGAAGTTTGTTAGGATAGCGAATAGAATCTTAACATTTTCTTGTAATGGGAATTGAATACAATAACAGGAAGTTATAGCGGACATTGGTGAGATAACATCTCAAGTATTATGTACAGTAATGATCACCGTGTTTATAAAGGGTGTAAATGCACCAGGAACAGTTTATCAGACTATCTATCCAGAATAGGCTTGTATCCACTGGAGTCAGAGGAGTAAGAAACAACTTGAGTGAAAGACGTAAATATCCTGAGGGGGCATGACAGGGTAGATATGCAGAAGACGTTCCTTCTAGTGTGAAAATCCATAAATATTGTTCACTAAGTAAAAAATGATCGTCCATTTAAAACAGGTAGCAAATATTTTTCACTCAGAGGATTATGAGTATTTAGAATTCTTTTGGAAAAGGTGGTGGAAACAAACCCTTGAATTTTTTTCATGCAAAGATGGATAAATGCTTGTGAACCAGTAAACATTTGCTGGGTTTAATGAACTAAAACAAAATCAAATTTCTGAGAAACTCGGCATGTCTGGCATAATCTGTGGACAGAAAGCAGATTTCATATTTTGAGCCCTTGACCCTTCTACAGAACTGGTAGCAGCTAGGAAAAGGTTTGTAATGCAGACAGGGCTGGGATGGGGATGGGGTTGGTAGTGGTGATTGTAGATGTGGATGCAGAAGGTGGAATTGATCATGTTGGCAGAGATGGAGCCCAGAGAGAGAGAGAGAGAGAGAGAGAGAGAGAGAGAGAACAGCAGTGGCAGACAAAGGCACGGATAACAGTCTGCAAGAGAGAGAGAAAAGCCGATAACGGGGACCCACAAATAGGCAAGTGGGTCAGCTGTGCTGAAATTAGCCCATGTCAAAACTGGGCCTTAGGTATGGATGTGGGTAAAGAACAGATAAGGTAGTGTTCAGGTTCTAAAATCTTTGAACTGGATATTGAGTCCTGAAGGCTGCAGCGTCCCCAAGTGGAAAATAAGATGCTATTCTTCCATCTTGAGCTGAGCCTCACTGGAGCATTGCAGCAAGCTAAAGACAGAAACAAAATTAATTTATTGATGAGATCATATTTCAGATCCTTAAAAGATTACTTCACTATCCAGACATACTCACTTTAAATTTGATTCTCAACGATGTGAAATAATCTGAATTCTTAATGTCAGGATGGAAACACCATGGCAGGTCAGCCTGCTTTATTACTGGCAGCTCAATACAAGTCATCACTTCAATTATTTTACAGCTTTATGTATTTATTCAGGCTGGATACTGGAGAAGCAGATTGGGTTCAGATGTCACAGCTGACTTTTTTTAATATAATGCAGCTTAAGTGCTATTATTGTCTTCTCATTGCGGACATGAACTTTACTGGTAGTCCCGCATCCACCAGAAAACATATCTACAGCTTTTTCTTCTCTCCTTTTAACTAACAAAAAGAGAAGAGTAGATGCATAGCTAAAAGGAGCCAGATGTAATTCCCTATGCTAGTTTTGTTACAAGTACTGATCCAAGTCCAGCACTTTTTAGGAAGTAATAAGTAGACTGAAGAATCAGAACTTTAATCCTTGTAACCATGGGAACCATATAGCATAAGCCTTCTATTGTCTAATTTTTACTTTTAATTGACCTAATTCGCAAGTCTGACAGCAGCATAATTTCTGTTATTTGAAGAACATCAAAATCAGGCTTTGTGTTCTTTCTGATGAACAATTTCCAGCAAAGTATTGGCTTGGTGTTTCCTTTTAGGTTGATCTAACACAGTTTGCACCAAAAATTGCTGAAAAAGCAGAAACAATTGAAGAATTTCAAAGACAAAGTGAATGTATAAATTTTCTCCCCACAAGCTTCTATGCTAATTTTAAAAAATGCCCTGGGCCCTTGTAGTGCAGTGGTAGTTACCTGACCTGTGGGCCAGGAGGTATGGGTTCAAGACAGATCTACTCCTGAGATTTACCATAACTTCGAACAAGGTGATTACAGAATACATTTTTTAAGTTTTGAAAACTGCCAACACATGTGAAACTAGCCATGCTGATCAATCCAATTATTCAGCATGATAGGTTTCCATTAGTTGTGCCGATTTGTGTGCCCTTAAGGGAGCTATCAAAATGGATTTTTTTTTAAAAGCACCAACTTATTTATTGGTTTCTGTTATACATCATGCACTATAAAGATTGATCGATAATCTTGAAAATAGGACCTGGACCATTGGTGAAAAATTGTTTTCCTAATAAACTAACTTAGAACATAAATCAATAAACTGGACTAGGTGTTTTTTTTATTGTTCAAGGAATATGGGCATTATTTCTGATGCCAGCACTTATGGCTTATGCCCAATTGTCACAAAGAAGCTGGCAGTGAGCCGCCTTTTTAGACTGTTGCACTCCTTGGGTTGTAGGAACACCCACAGTGCTGTCAGGAAGAGACTTTAGGATTTTGACTCAGTGGCAGAAAAGGAACGATATAGTTCCAAATCAGGAAGGATTGCAGATGGTGGGCTCACATACATCTGTTGCAATTGCCCTTCTAAGCAGCACAGAGTGTGGATATTTCAAGTGTCGAAGATGCCGAAGGGGCCTTGGTGAGTTGTTGCAGTGCATCTTCTAGATAGTATCCAACAATGTTTACACTGTGCATTGGAGGTAAAGGAATTGAATGTTGAAGGTGCTGGAAGGGGTGTCAATTAAAAAAGCTGATTGTTCTGCATGCTTTCAAGCATCTTGAGCGTTGGAGGAGTTGAACCCATCCAGCTCAGTACGAAGTATTCCTTCACATTCTGATTGTCTGCTACTTACAAAGTTAACAAACGATGGACAAGAAGGAATTGAGTTTCTCAGCTGAATTCCAAGCGTTTGGCCTTCTCTTGTAAATACTACATGGTTGGTCTAATTAAATTTCTGGTCAATGGTGATCCCAAGGATGCTGACAACGGGGGATTCAGTAACAGTAATGTTACTGGATGTCTAAGGACAATCATTAGATTCTTACTTGTTGGAGACAGTGCTTGGCAGTTACATAACTTGAATATTACTAGCCACTTATCAGTCAAAGATGCAGTCCAGGCCTTTTGCCTATGAATATGATCAGCTTCAGTGTAAGAAGAGTCACGATGATGGAGGCAAAGTAATTGATGAAGCAACTGAAGACACAGGCTTTGGGCACCGCCCTAAGGAGCTACTGCAATTACATGCTGGGATGAGGGTGAATAATCTTCAAAAATTACAACCTTCCTTTGTATATGATATGACTATAACCAGCAAACGCTACCATCCCTCCTTGATTCTCATTCACTCCAGGTTTGCCGGGCCTCCTTGATGCCATATTTGATTGAATACTGCCTCAATGTTGAAGGCAGATCCTCTAGCTTCATCGCTGCAGTACAGCTCTTTTGTTCTTACTTGGGCCAAAGTTGTAACGAGGTCAGGGGCTGACTGCCTTGACAACGTTTGTGGAGACTCTTGTTGTTTATTTAATTACCTACCTTGATTCACAGTTGGACATGTATTGGTATTACTGCAGAGCTTAGATCTGATTCATTGGTTGGGGGATTGCTTTGCCTTGTCCACTGCATGCTGTCTGGTATAAAATTAGTCCTGTGTTTCAGCTTCACCAGGTTGACAGCTCATCTTTAAGTATGTCCTCCATGCCTTTCCATTGAACCATTGTTTATCTCCCAACTTGATAGTAAATAGTAGAAATGGTGGATGTGCAGGGCACGAGTGTACAGTTTGTCACTGAATATAATTCTGCACTTGTGGCATGGTCAAGAGTGTCTAAATAATGCAGAGTTTTGAGATAACAGATCTGTTCAAAGTGTGTCTGCTAGCATCACACAATGCAATGGAGGGTATCCTCAACATGAAGGTGGGACTTTGTCTCCACAAGAATTGTGCAGTTATCACTCCTACTAATACAGTCAAGGAAAGATGCATCTGCAACAAGCAGTTCGGAGATTGAATTCAAATTTCACCATCTTCCAGGGTGGGATGCATACCTTTGTCCATTAATATTAGCTTGGGAATGTGGATAACTCGTCCAGCTACCACTACACCGCTACCACTATACCACTACCTCCTACTTAATAGCCATGATGTGGTGGTGCCAGTGTTGGTGGTGTAGACAGAAGTCACACAATACCATGCTATAGCCCGAGATAACAAAGTGTGAAGCTGGATGAACACAGCAGGCCAAGGAGCATCTTAGGAGCACAAATGCTAACGTTTCGGGCCTAGACCCTTCATCAGAGAGGGGGATGGAGAGAGGGTTCTGAAATAAATAGGGAGACAGGGGGATGCGGACCGAAGATGGATAGAGGAGAAGATAGGTGGAGAGGAGAGTATAGGTGGGGAGGTAGGGAGGGGATAGGTCAGTCCGGGGAGGACGGACAGGTCAAGGAGGCGGGATGAGGTTAGTGGGTGAGAAATGGAAATGCGGCTTGAGGTGGGAGGAGGGGATAGGTGAGAGGAAGAACAGGTTAGGGAGGCGGGGAGGAGTTGGGCTGGTTTTGGGGTGCAGTGGGGGGAGGGGAGATTTTGAAGCATTTGAAGTCCACATTGATACCATTGGGCTGCAGGGTTCCCAAGCGGAATATGAGTTGCTGTTCCTGCAACCTTCAGGTGGCATCATTATGGCACTGCAGGAGGCCCAGGATGGACATGTCATCTCAGGAATGGGAGGGGGAGTTAAAATGGTTCGCGACTGGGAGGTGCGGTTGTTTATTGCAAACCGAACGGAGGTGTTCTGCAAAGCAGACCCCAAGCCTCTGCTTGGTTTCCCCAGTGTAGAGGTAGCCACAACGGGTACAGTGGATCAAGCTGCACTTCCATTTCCCACCGGCTAACCTCATCCCACCTCCTTGACCTGTCCGTCCTCCCCGGACTGACCTATCCCCTCCCTACCTATACTCTCCTCTTTCCATCTTTGGTCCGCCTCCCCGTCTCCCTATTTATTTCAGAACCCTCTCCCCATCCCCCTCTCCGATGAAGGGCCTAGGCCCGAAACGTTAGCTTTTGTGCTCCTACGATGCTGCTTGGCCTGCTGTGTTCTTCCAGCTGCACGCTGTGTTATCCAGACCATTGTCCAACAGGTTTATTTGATGTCACAAGCTTTTCGGGTGTGGCTCCTTCATCCCGGTGTGTGTGTGTGTGTGTGTGTGTGTGTGTGTGTGTGTGTGTGTGTGTGTGTGTGTGTGTGTGTGTGTGTGTGTGTGTGTGTGTGTGTGAGAGAGAGAGAGAGCGCGCGAGCGACAGGTAGGTTGTGGAATATTTGAGATAGACAGACATTTACCTTGTGATTATCTCTGTTTCATATTCTCTCACACAACCACATCCTCTGTCTGTCTCTTTCACACTCACACTGACAGTCTCTCACTCTCTCTCACTCTCTCTCACACACACACACACACACACACACACACACACACACACACACACACACACACACACACACACACACACACACACACAGTCTCATCACCTAATGAAGGAGCCACACTCTGAAAGCTTGTGATTTCAAATAAACCTGTTGGACTATAACCTGGCGTCCTGTGACTTTTGACTTTGTCCTATTTAGTAGTAAGGTTATTACTCTCAATTACATCAAATTTTAATTAAATTATGCTTAATTGCATTGGGCCATGAGAGATTTATATTCAGTGATGTGCTGTAGGTTGAGCTTGAGCAAACTAATGCACTTCTGAATAACTACAGCAATGTTATGCCGTGAGTACCAAATACCTTCAAAGCCAAAACACTATGCTATTATGTTACAGCTGTAGTAGTTCTATATTGTCAGATATTGAGAAGATAAAGTTCATACTGGAGGGCCAGGCTGGGTGATGGAAATGGTCCTTGATTACAGAATAAGAGACCCCAAGTCATATAACATTGATGTCCCTCCACCAAACAAAACTAAATGGAGTCAATTATACATACCACATGTCAATCTGTGTTGAATACTCTGAAGACCCCAGAAGAACATCTGGAGGCCTGTACCACAAAGTTACAACTTCATTTGAGTATGTCTTTGTTGGAACAGACTTGGCTCTTGCCAAACCTATGAAGGAAAAGATATTCAATTAAAGTTCCAAAGAGTCATACTGAAGTTGAAAAATTAATTCAGTTACTCTTTCACAAGACGGTACTAGACCCCAGAGGTGCTCAACACATTGTTATTACTAAAGATGATTCAATCTTTGATATGATGAATTGTGCATTTTAGATAATTCTCTGCTCAAGTGCTGAAGTAAATCTTTAATCTTTGTTTTTTCAAATTCCTCTGCTATATGTACCTGTACTAGTAGAGTCATAGAGTTGTACATAACGGAACAGACCCTGTGGTTCAACTCATCCGTGCCGACTACATATCCTAAATTAATCTAGTCCCATTTTCCACCATCTGGCCCAAGTCCTGCAAAATTTTTCCTATTCATATACCCATTCAGATGTCTTTTAGATGTTGTAATTGTACCAGCCTTCATCACTTCCTCAGCAGCTTGTTCCGTACATGCACCACCCTCTGCGTGAAAAAGTTGCCCGGTAGGTCCCTTTTATATCTTTCCCTCTCATCTTAAACTTATGCCCTCTAGTTTTGGACTTCCCCACCCAGCTATTCACTCTATCCACGCTGCTCCTGATTTTATAAACCTCTAGAAAAGGTCACCCCTCAACCTCCGACACTCCAGTGAAAACAGCCTCTCCCTACAGCTTAACCCTCCAACCTTGGCATCATCCTTGTAAATCTTCTCTGAACCCTTTCAAATTTCACAGTTTCTTTCCTATAGCAGGAAGACTGGAATTTGATGCAGTATTCCAAAAGTAACCTCACCAACGACCTACACTACCACAATATGATCCCAACTCCTACACTCAATGCTTTATTTAAGAAATGACAGGCTCTCAAGGTTCAGTAAGTAATGATTTTTTTCAAATTTTATCCTTGATTCAGTGGTTGCATTTGGAACTGACAGCCCAAAGGCTGTGGGTCTGAACAAATATTTTGGGTTGACCCTGACTGTTTAGTACTCCCCTAACACTGAATTAAATGTATTTTGGAAAAGTCTATAAATTGAAATCCAAAGCCACTATCTGAAGAGCAATAGGGAGCTCTTCCTGCAATATTTTGTACATAGTTATCCATCAACTAAAATTACTAGAATTATCTATCCATAGGTCTAGGCTTCATGCAAATACATATGATATTTCCCTGCATTAGGAGAGTGATTAAATTTCAAAAGTACTTCATTGGTTAAAGTGTGTTTGGGACAATCTGAGGTAGCTTACATTACAGTGCTCATTGTCAACAGATGCTCTGCTTATTGACAATTTGTTTTAAACTGAAAATTAACAATGGCAGGATTAGATGTCTGTAGACTCCATAGCCAGATAAGACCCTCCTTCAACATTAGGTAGACGGAAACAGATTAGACATTTTTAACACTTACTGATTAAAATTATATTACTCTCTGAAACTTTCTTTTTGTAGGCATTCCTTTGAAAGCATTGCAGCTGTGTCTTCAAAAGAAAACATGCTTTGATTCATAGTGACTTCTTAGAAAAAGAAGGTGCAATGTTCATTTGTAGTAACCATTTAAATAGGTATGTTTGATGGCTGCATTGATGGCTAATGTCACTGCCTTAAGTGCAGCAAATTTGGCTCGAGTAGGGAGACTGCTACTTTTAATTTGAAACAGGACTTGTGACAGGCACAAATTGATAGAAGCAATTCTATTGAAGAAAATGGGTACCCAATCAGTGCTGTAGCAGTTGGTGATTGACCAACCAGTTTCCAAACTATCTTTGTGAACCAATGTATTATGTAAAAATCAACCTGTTTAGGGATGTTATATCATAACTTTGAAGCAGATGGAACATAAAGATGGGCCTTCTGGGTTAAAGTGTAGTACAAGAGCCCTCTTATTAGCCAGATTCCATTCAGACAACTATGAGATGGAACAGGTGAAACACCTACAAAAGGCAGGGGAGCAACAGTTCATATAGCAACACTTAATTGTTTCCCTGGGGTTAGACACTGTGCTATCCGTATATCACATATTGCATTTTTCAATGAATTTAATAGAAAAAAAAACAGCATAGTGATGGCTTGGGGTGCTGTCATCCCCTAGGGATTTAACATAGTCTGTACAGCACTGAATTTGTTTGCACTTTTTAAAATTCCCCTCGAGATTTGTTACCCAGCCTTAAATGTCCTTGAAAAGGTTGTTGCAAGCCATCACCTTGAACTGTTGCAATTTATCTGATCTGGGTATGTATGCAGCGCTGTTAGGAAAAATGTTCTACGATTTTGACCCAACTACATTGAAGACTTGCTACTATATTTTCAAGTCAGGACAGTGTCTCTAGTTTTACCTTAGAATTGTGCCCTTTATTTCACTATTGCTTCTCCTCATTCTTTCCACCAAAAAGAAATTCATGTGTCTAGCCATCTCACCAGCCCATAGCCTCCTAAATTCTATCACTATCCTCTTCATTGTTCACAATATTTCCAAATTTTGTGACATCTACAAACCTTGAAATTGCATTCATCACATCCAGATCTAGGTCAATGACATACTCCACAAAAAGCAGTGGTAACGTCAATCCTTAGCGCACCTTCTTCCAGTGCCCAAAACCACCTCTGTTTCCTGTCACTCAATGAATTTGTATCAATGTTGCCAGTTTCCCTATTCTTCCACTGTCTTCTAATATGCTAACAAGTCAATTATGTGACATTTCATCAAAAGCTCAAACAAATTAGTCAAACACCATTTAACAAAGTCATGCTGGTTTTTCCTAATTAATCTAAACTGTTTACGAGTGTTAATTTTGTCCTAGATTATCGTCTCCAAACCATTCTAAGTTTAAACTGGGAATGGTAACCCCTTGCTGAGCTTATCCTTATACTCATTTTTTTAAAACATAAGCAATTTCCCAATTCTCTGTAGCTAAGGAAATTGGAAAAGTATGGGTAGTCTCTCTATAATTTCCACTCGTAATTCCCTCAGGCTTAATGCAAATAATTTGGTCCTGGTGAGGTATCATTCTAATTGTAACCAGCCTTTTAAATAGCATCTTTTTATTAATGATGACATTTATTATAAACCTTTGTTTTTATTTCATTTTATTTTTGGTGTTAGTCATTTAGGAAACTTCAACCTTGGATGCACTTTCACTCCTTAACTATTGATTCCTTGAAGGCCTCTCATTACTTATTTACTGAGTTAATACAGCTCACTATGGCTCCATGCCACCACGGCAAAATGGTGGCTGAGTGGTTTAGCACTGCCGCCTCACAGCACCAAGGATCCGGGTTCAATTCTATCTTTGGGTGATTGTCTGTATGGAGTTTGCATGCTCTCCCCATGTCGTGTGAGTTTTTGCCGGATGCTCCGGTTTCCTCCCACAGTCCAAAGATGTGCCAGTTAGATGGATTGGCTATGCTAAATTGTCTGTAGTGTTCAGGAACGTGCAGAATGCATGTTACAGGGATAAGATAGGGGGACGAGTCTTGGTGGGAAGCTCTCTGTGCATCAGGAAGGACCCGTTAGGCCAAATGGCCTGTTTCCAAGTTTAAGGATTCTTCTTCTTCCTCTTCTTCTTTAGGCAGCATCATCTGAACCCTTAACTTTCAACACTATGAGAAAAGTTAGGACAGTTAGGAGTTCTAGCTGATAATAGCTTTCACCTCAATGAGTTTCACAGGAATGATAATCACCAGCAAAGCACACATCTGATCACCCTGATCTCATCCAGTATCTTCACTAGCGGTTGCCTGCTACCCTATACAAATCTCCAGCTTTAACTGATGCCATTACGGTATTTTTGACATAAAGCTTGACATATGCTTTTCAGATAACTTAACTGGTAAAGCATTTTTCAAATTGCATTCTAGTGAAAAATATTGGCATCAACTGATTGCAACAATAACATATGCCATTTTTGACTATGTTTCGATACTCGAACTAATGTGATGGTGCCACCTCAGAAACAGGTGTAGATGTTTTGTGCTGATCAGAATCACTCACCTACCCTCAAGGCATATGAGTAATTTCTATTTGTACGCAGAAATTAAATAGATCAGAAACAAACTGAAAATGTGAGGTAAGATGCAAAATGGATTGTGGAAATTAATACATACAAGACTTTTCACCAGTATGTAATATTTAATTATTACTGCATACCAAAATCAGCAAGCTTTAGTTCTCCTTTTTCATTTATCAACAGGTTCTGCGGTTTCAGGTCTCGGTGTAACACTTTCCGTTTATGACAATATGCCAAGCCCCGTAAAATCTGGAATAAAAATATCTACAAAACAAAGCAACAAGATTAAACTAACAGTACCTGCATGTAACAAATAACTCACAGCAGCTGTTTGTTCATTTTTGCCCTCACCGTCACATTGTGCATGCTCATTATGCTTCCACAATCATCCATATACTGTTTCAGATCCTTGTCCTACAAGATGCAAATATTCAAAATATAAAATCAGATTCCTTCAGTTTTCTTTTTAATAACTGTCAAATAAGCAATGACCAATACAAAGTGTATAAGAACAAACCTTACCAAGTATTCGAATACTAGTGTCAATGACTTTTCTGTATGAATAATATCATGTAAAGTGACTATGTTCGCATGCTTCAGGTCCTTGAGTAATGAGACTGGAGAGACAAAGAAAGCAATTAACCAATGTCTTTTTATTATAAACTTGAAAATGTGCCTTAGTGCAAAACATTTTATTTGGAATGAGTATTGTACTTCCAATTAATATGACAAAACCTATTTGTTAAGTCTATATTTTATGACTGCTTTATTGATAAATGCTCCTACATATACTGCAAATTGTGTAACGATACATAACATTCATTAAATGACAACGGTACAATGCACAATTGAACAATTGAACAATTATACCTTCCCGTATTGCTGTGCAAGGTGCACCTTCCTCATGTTCCAGCCTGATTTCTTTCAGTGCCACCAGGTTATCAGTTAGCTTACTTCTTCCTTTAAACACCGTTGCATAGGTACCCTGTAGTAATGAATGTTAGCAATAAGAATTTTAAATAACATACATATTATGCAATCACAAGCATTCTTCATCACTCCCCACACAAATGTGGCACCACACATCTCCACATTCCAAAGCATATTGTGTGTTATTCACTCAGGACAGTTAGGAGTTCTAGCTGATAATAGCTTTCACCTCAATGAGTTTCACAGGACTGATAATCACCAGCAAAGCACACATCTGTGAACCCTCTCTCCCTCTCATCACATCAGACCTCATGGTCTTTATTTCCCATTTTCAAATGACTAACACATGTATGGCGCATTCAACTTCTTTAATAAATTCCCACACCAAAAACATTAATCAAATTTAAAATTTCGTACCTAGACAACCTTTGTACCTACGATGGCACCAAGAATGGTGGTTTTGTACACTTTTCACTGTATTTTTGTACCCCTGCATTTGAGTACATGTGACAATTAAAATCTAATTCGAAATGAAAAGGTGTTGGAAATGCAAATAAATTGGCGAATAGTTGGGAGACAATGGGCCCTACTTTATTTTGTAAGTGGGTGAATATTTGGAGCAAATAAATATCAAACTGTTAGAACAAAGAAAATTACAGCTCAGGAACAGGCCCTTCGGCCCTCCAGGCCTGCGCCGATCGAGACCCTCTGTCTAAACCTGCCATCTGTTTTCTAAAGATCTGTATCCCTTTGCTCCCTGCCCATGCATGTACCTGTCCAGTTACATCTTAAAAGACACTATCGTGTCTGCGTCTACCACCTCCGCTGGCAACATGTTCCAGGCACCCACCACCCTCTGCATAAAGAACTTTCCATGCATATCTCCCTTAAACTTTCCTCCTCTCACTTTGAACTCATGACCCCTAGTAATTGAGTCCACCACTCTGAGAAAAAGCTTCCTGCTAGCCACCGAACCTATACCCCTCAGGATTTTATAGACCTCAATCAGGTCCCCCCTCAATTTCAGTCTTTCTAATGAAAATAATCCTAAACTACTCAACCTTTCTTCATAGCTAGCGCCCTACTTACCAGCCAACATCCTGGTGAACCTCCTCTGCACCCTCTCCAAAGCATCCACATCCTTTTGGTAATGTGGCGACCAGAACTGTACGCAGTACTCCAAATGTGGCCGAACCAAAGTCTTATAGAACTGTAACATGGCCTGCCAACTTTTGTACTCAATACCCCATCCAATGAAGGAAAGCATGCCGTATGCCTTCTTGACCACTCTATTGACCTGCGTTGCCACCTTCAGGGAACAATGGACCTGAACACCCACATCTCACTGAACATCAATTTTCACCAGGACTTTTCCATTTACTGTATAGTATGCTCGTGAATTAGATCTTCCAAAATGCATCACCACGCATTTGCCCGGATTGAACTCCATCTGCCATTTATCTGCCCAACTCTCCAATCTATCTATATTCTGCTGTAATCTCTGACAGTCCATCACTATCTGCTACTCCACCAATCTTCGTGTCATCTGCAAACTTGCTAATCAGATCACCTATACCTTCCTCCAAATCATTTATGTATATCACAAACAACAGTGGTCCCAACACAGATCTCTGTGGAACACCGCTGGTCACAGGTCTCCAATTTGAGAAACCCCCTTCCACTACTATTCTCTGTCTCCCGCTGCCTAGCCCGTTTTTTTCCATCTAGCTAGCACATCCTGGACCCCATGAGACTTCACTTTCCTCATCAGCGTGCCATGGGGAATCTTACCAAACGCCTTACTGAAGTCCATGTATATGATCTCTACAGCCTTTCCCTCATCAATCAACCTTGTGATGTCCTCAAAGAATTCTATTAAGTTGGTAAGACATGACCGTCCCTGCACAAAACCATGCTGCCTATCACTGATAAATCCATTTTCTTCCAAATGGGAATAGATCCTATCCCTCAGTATCTACTCCAGTAACTTCCCTACCACTGACGTCAGGCTCACTGGTCGATAATTCCCTGGATTATCCTTGCTACCCTTCTTAAACAAGGGGACATTAGCAATTCTCCAGTCCTCTGGGACCTCACCCGTGTTTAAGGATGCTGCAAAGTTATCTGTTAAGGCCCCGGCTATTTCTTCTTTCGCTTCCATCAAAACCTGGGATAGATCCCATCCAGACCTGGGGACTTGTCCACCTTAATGCCTTTTAGGATACTCAACACTTCCTCCCTCCTTAGGGTGACTTGACCTAGAGTAATCAAACATCTATCCCTACCTCAACATCCGTCATGTCCCTCTCCTCAGTGAATACTGATGCAAAGTACTTGTTAAGAATGTCACCTCTTATCTCTGACTCGACGCACAACTTTCCTTCTTTGTCCTTAAGTGGGCCAATCCTTTCTCTAGTTACTGTCTTGTTCTTTATATATGAATAAAAGGCTTTGCGATTTTCCTTAACCATTTTTGCTAAAGATATCTCATGTTCCCTTTTAGGCCTCTTAATTCCTCACTTCTGATTCGCCCTACATTGCCGATATTCTTCCAATGTTTTGTTTGTCTTCAGTCGCCTAAACCTTATGTATGCTTCCTTTTTCTTCTTAGCTAGTCTCTCAGTTTCACCTGTCATCCATGGTTCCCTAATCTTGCCTTTTCTATCCCTCATTTTCACAGGAACATGTCTCTCCTGCACTCTCATCAACCTCTCTTTAAAAGCCTCCCACATATCAAATGTGGCTTACTTTCAAACAGTTTCTCCCAATCTACATTCCCCAGATCCTGCTAAAATTTTGGTATAGTTGGCCTTCCCCCAGCTTAGAACTCTTCCTTTAGGACCACTCTCATCTTTGTCCATCAGTATTGTAAAATTTATGGAATTGTGGTCACTATTTCGAAAGTAGTCCCCTACTGAAACTTCTACCACCTGGCCGGGCTCATTCCCCAACACTAGGTCCAGCATGGCCGCTTCCTGAGTTGGACTACCAACATACTGCTCTAGAAAATCTTCCTGGATACTCCTTATGAATTCTGCTCCATCTTGACCCCTAACACTAAGTGTATCCCAGTCAATGTTGGGGAAAAATAAAATCTCCCATCACCACCACCCTGTTGCTCCTACACCTTTCCATAATCTGTTTACATATTTGTACTGGTATCTCATGCTCGCTGTTGGGAGGCCTGTAGTGCAGCCCCAACACTGTTACTGCACCCTTCCTATTTCTGAGTTCTGCCCATACTGCCTCACTGCTCGAATCTTCCATAGTGCCTTCCTTCAGTACAGCTGTGATATCGTCTTTGACCAGTAATGCAACTCCTCCAACCCTTTTACCTCCCTCTCTATCCTGCCTGAAGCATCAATATCCTGGGACATGTAGTTGCCAACCATGTCCTTCCCTCAACCAAGTTTCAGTAATAGCAATATCATCATACTCCCAGGTACTGATCTGAGCCCTAAGTTCATCTGCCTTATCTACTATACTTTGCATTAAAACAAATGTACCTCAGAGCATCTGTCCCTTCGTATTCATCATATACTCCCTGCCTACTCTTCCCTTTAGTCATGCTGACTTCATTATCTAGTTCCCTAGATACACCGGACTGGATTTTTCTTCTGAGGACAAAAAACTGCAGTCAAGATAATTCCTGCATCCCAAACATGCCACAAGGGGATTGAGATTGCACATGAGTAATTGGTCCAGCTCTTCGTTGTGCTGCCTCATCAACTGGCCTGGAGACAGGGTTTTCTGCTCAATACTGGCTGTAGGAATTTGGCAGCTGTTCAAATGTGGGTCTAATTTAAACAGTCTGTGTCTGCCATCTTATTTCTTTTAACATCAGCTTTGAAAAATTATCGAATCATACGATATCTCAGAAAAGAGTCAGGCCTGGAACCTGTGGCAGGAAAGATGCAATTCACAAATGTAAACCTTGAGGTTAAAATGAAGAGGAGGGAAGCCCACCCCCTAAGTGCAGGATGTGGCCACCTATATAGACAATCAGAGCTAAATAAAGATAGCAGGACCTCAGAAGTCACTCGGTGTAGGTGGTGTGCAGGGTACCATTGACTAGACCTGGCACAGAACTGCATCAGAAGACTGATGGCTGATCTAGTGAGCCGATGACTTTGGCTATATGTTGGGCTCTCAATTGTAGGGCTAGTAGCCATATCTTCAAGGGATATTTCTTCATTCCATGGATAGATTATGAGAGAGAAGAGTTCTGATTGTCTGGAGAAGTGGAGGATTAAGGAGTCATAATGACGTCATTTTCAGCACAACATCATGAGTCAAAGGGCCTGTTCCTGTGTTGCACTGTTATAGAACATAGAACAGGCCAGGAAAGAAAATGCACACAATTAAGAATACTTTGCTGTCATGAACTAGCTGGACATCATTGTCTGGTCCCTGGGTAATTTATTTTTGGTTACAATGGTAGAATCATTCAATGATGCACCTATAGGAATCTAGCAACAGAGGCAAAACTCACTTCCTTCTGTCCCTATGAGGCTGCAACAATCTAGAATTATACTGGTCAGCTTTCGCAAGGGAACATTGGTGACTTGTGTGTTGGACAGAGGTGCAAGAGCAGTAGAGATGTCACCAAATCAGCAACTAATCATTTGAAGGAATCAGGTGATTTAAGACAGGCTCAATAGCCTTTGTTCGTAAATATCTTGTAATCAAATGATCAAGTGTAACATTCAGCCCACCTATCCAAAAACATTCTAACTTTCATTGTTTCTCACATAGCTCTGTGACTTTTAATACTCTACCCTGGCTGCACTTGATAAAGGCAATAATTAAAAAAAAAGAGAGATAAAAGGACACTTCAGCATCAATCCTGTCTCTCTCTCTCTGGGCTCCAACTCCACCTATTCACTCACCTCCCAATAACCCCCAACTCCCAACCTTGACTTCAGCTTAAGTATAGTTGGTGACTTTTCATCGGAACTAACAAACATGAAACGTTAAGTCTGCTTTCTTCACACAGATGCTCCCACGCCAATTCAGTTTTGATAGCAATTTTTGCTTCTGTTTCAGATGTCCAGCATCTGTAGTTCTTTGGATCAAGTGACCCTTCCTCAGAAATGTTGTAATGAAGGGTCACTCAACCCAAGATGCTAACTCTGATTTCTCTCAGGGTGCTAAGCTTTTCCATGAATTTCTGTTTTTGTTTCTGATTTACAGTGTCCATAATTCTTAGATAATAAAATGTGAGGCTGGATGAACACAGCAGGCCAAGCAGCATCTCAGGAGCACAAAAGCTGACGTTTCGGGCCTAGACCCTTCATCAGAGAGGGGGATGGGGGGAGGGAACTGGAATAAATAGGGAGAGGGGGGGAGGCGGACCGAAGATGGAGAGTAAAGAAGATAGGTGGAGAGGGTGTAGGTGGGGAGGTAGGGAGGGGATAGGTCAGTCCAGGGAAGACGGACAGGTCAAGGAGGTGGGATGAGGTTAGTAGGTAGCTGGGGGTGCGGCTTGGGGTGGGAGGAAGGGATGGGTGTTCACATCATGAACTTCATTTTCTGTTTAAGTTACCGGCAGTTACCTGCCGACTTTATCGGATTCAATTCTTCTTGCTACTTTGTAATAGAATTGCATTCACCTTATCAATTTTCAGGTTTAACATGGACGTCCACTGCTTTATGCTGATGTACACTTTACTGCAGCACCTTGGCAAATGCACTTTAGAATTCAAAATAAAGGTAAACCAATATACTGACCTGTCTTCATGAGTATATAACATCACTGAATTTTTTTTATTTGCTCAAATAAATCTGAAGAATCTTCTGAGCCTGTTTAATTAGCTATCAAATTAGGACCAGTGTGTAGAAAGGAGTGGAGAAATGAAAGACAGTGAAATAGATTTTGAAGGAAAGATCATTTCTAACTACCTTGATCAAATATTTTGAACTAATAAGGAATCAATAGGTCTGCATATTAAATATAGCCTATATAGATTTAAGCAAGGTTTTTGCCAAAACTCCACCCAAGTCCGTAAGCGTAAGAGCAAAAGTACGCCACCAAGTCCATATTCCATGAGATCATAGCAGATCTGACAATCCTCAATTCTACCTTACTGCCTTTTTCCATTAACTCTTCTTTCCCTTATTCAACCTTGAGAATACTTAACAAACCAGCCTCAGAGGTCCTTTGTGGTAAAGGACTCCAGAGATTCACTACCCTCTGAGGAATGAAAACTTCATCTCTATCTTAACAGGATTACCAATTACTCTGAGATTGTGCCCTCTGGTCCTAGACACTCCCACGAGGGAAAAAAAAACACATTTCTGCATCAATCTATTAAGGTACTCAAGAATCTTACATGTTTTATTCTTCTAAATTCCAATTAGCGCAAGTCGAAATTAGTCAAGGACTTTGCATGAGAAAATTCCTCCATTCCTGGAATCAATCGAGTGAACCTTCTCTGGTCTACCTTCATTGCCAATGTATCGTTCCTTAGACATGGGACCAAAATTGTTCACAGTATTTCAAGAAGTGGCCTGACTAGTGCTTCATATAATTTTATTAACACTCAATTGTCTGTATATTCCTCTGAAATAAAGACTAACAATTCATTTGTCTTCATCTTCTTTATTACTGAACTTGGATGCTAGCCTAAAGTGATTCATGCACAAAGACCACCAAATCTCTGTCCTGCAGATTTCTAATCCCAGTTAAGTAATATTCAGCTCCTCTAGTCTTCCTGACAAAGTGCAGAAACTCACAAAGTCCCTCATTGTATTCCACTCGTCGAGTTTTTGCTTACTTACTGAATAATACTGCATGCATTATATATATGTGTCTATATCCCTCTGAAGATTGTGTGTCATCCTGATTTGTATATAATATAGTATTGTATGTAATTGTGGGTCCAGCGCTAATCCTGGGCATTCCACTAGTTACAGATTGTGATTCTGAAAACGCCCCCTCGCTTATCCAAATATTCTGACTTCTACGAGTTAATCAATCCTTTACCCATGCTAATATACCACCCTCAACATGAACCCTTATCTTACAAAGTAGCCTTTTGTGCAGGGTGTTATTGAACACCTTCTGGAAATCCAAATACTTTACATCCACTGGCTTGCTCCCCTTTATTTGACCTGTTTGCTACCCCGACAAAGAAATTTAGTAGGCATGATTTCCCGTTGAAGAAGCCTTTCTGATGGTCCACTTCACTAGATGTGCTTGACTATGAAAATCCTTGAAACAACTCTGGCATTTCCCCCAGTTACAGACATTAAGCTAACAGACAACAGTCACCTTTGTTTGACTTCTTCCCTTTTTGTATAAGGGAGTGAACACTGGAAGCTTTCCAATCCTCTGGGACTTTACCTGAATCTAAGGATCCCTAGAAGATTATAGCCAGCATATCACTGTGCTCACTTTCTCTAGCAATAATTCTTGTGTTTCTCTCTTACCTCTTTGGGTCCCTTGGTTATTTAGTACTTTGATTAATGCTAAGTATTTAATTGACTATTCCACTATTTCCTGGTTCTCCATTATTATTTTACAAGCTCATTCACTACGAGGCCTATGTTAATCTTGGTCTCCTTTCCTTTTTATAAAATCTATTTGAAGAAGCTCTCGCTGCCAATTTTATGTTACGAGCTAGCTTTCCCTCAATTTCCCTCAGTTCATTTTGTTTTTGATCATCTTTTGTTGGCTTTTAAGACTTCCCAATCTTCTAGTTTACCATTAGTCTCTGCCACATTATATGCATATTTCTTTCCATTTAATACAATTCTTAGTTTCCTTGGTTAACCATTGTCAGTTTATCCCCTTCCTCGAATAATTTTTTTCTCCAAGATATACCTTTGCTGTCAGTCATGACATTTTTTCTTAAATGTCTGACATTGTTTATCACTCAGTCTTCTGCTGAACATATCCCCCCCAATGCCTCTGCACTCATTCCTATGTAATTACCCTTATTTAAGTTTAGCACTGTTGTTTCCCAACCAAGTTTCTCATTCTCAAACTGAATGCTAATTCCTACCACATTATGGTTATTGTTCCGCAAGGAATCTTTTACCCTGCAATTATTTATTAAACCTGCTTCATTCCCAGGATGGCAAGACTGACATATGAGTAAAGACTGGATAAGCTGGGCTTGTATTTGCTAGAATTTAGAAGAATGCGGGGGATCTCAGAGAAACAAAATCCTGAAAAGACTGGAGAGACTAGATGGAGAAGAATGTACCCAATATTTGGGAAGTCCAGTCCAAGAGAAAGTGGTAAGCCATTGAGGTTTGAGATGAGGAAGAATTTCTTCATTCAGAGTTGTGAACCTATGGCATTCTCTCTCACAGGAAGCTGTTGCAGTCAGTTCATTAGATAATTTCAAGGTGGAGCTAGATGTGGCTCTACCAGCTAAAGGGATCAAAGGGTATGGGGAGAGGGCAGGAATGGGATATTGAGATTGCATGATTAGTCATGATAGTACTAAAAGGTGCTGCAGGCTAAAGGATTGAATGACCTACTCCTGCACCTATTTTCTATGTTTGTATGTTTCTATTACACATTACCAAATCTAAAGTAGCCTGATGTCTAGCTTTATCCACAACATTTTGTTCCAGGGAAATGTCCCAAATAGATACTATGAATTTTTTCTCATGGCTACCTTTGCCGATTTGATTTTAACAATCTATGAGATAGAACATACAACAATACAGCGCAGAACAGGCCCTTTGGCCCCCGATGTTGTGCCGACCTATGAACTAATCTAAGCCCATCCCCTACACTATCCCATCATCATCCATATGCTTATCCAAGGGCTGCTTAAATGCCCTAATGTGGCTGAGTTAACTACATTGGCAGGCAGGGCGTTCCACGCCTTTACCCACTCTCTGAGTAAAGAACCTGCTTCTGACATCTGTCTTAAATCTATTACCCCTCAATTTGCAGCTATGCTACCTCGTACAAGCCAATGTCATCATCCTAGGAAAAAGACTCTCACTGTCCACCCTATCTAATCCTCTGATCATCTTGTATGTCTCTATTAAATCCCCTCTTAGCCTTCTTCTCTCCAATGAGAACAGACCCAAGTCCCTCAGACTTTCTTCATAAGACCTTCGCTCCAGACCAGGCAACATCCTGGTAAATCTCCTCTGCACCTTTTCCAATGCTTCCACATCCTTCCTGTAATGGGGTGACCAGGACTGTATGCAATATTCGAAGTGAGGCCACACTAGTGTTTTGTACAGTTGCAGCATGACATCATGGCTCCGGAGCTCAATCCGTCTATCAATAAAACCTAACACACCGTAAGCCTTCTTAACAGCACTATCAACCAGGGTGGCAACTTTCAGGGATCCATGTACATGGACATCAAGATCCCTCTGCACATCCACACTACCAAGAATCTTTCCATTGATGATTTAAGTTACTCATGTTTAGTGTACTGCCCCCATCATCCCCTGATTTATTAGCTGTCCTACAAAATAGCTACCGTTCAGGACCCGACATACTACTCTCATTCGTGTCTTTTTCTCCTTGTTATTTTCCTACCTCCAGCCATATGGATGCTACATTATCTTTTCCAGGATAATTTCTTACTATCATACTTATTCCACCAGATACTAAGAATGCCATTCCAGTACCCTTCCCTTCCTGTTTGTCTTTTCAAAAATTCATGTATCCCTGAATACTTAAGTCCCCATGGTAGCATGTTCAGAAAAAATAAAAGTCAATGGGTTCTCAGAGTAAGTGGCAAGTTATATCTAGATCTAACTATAGATAGATCAGAATGCAAGGAATAATGGTTAATGTGTATGTTTGGGACCAGACGGCTGTTTCCAGTGGTGTTCTATAAGGCTGAGTAACAGGTCCCTGGCTTTTCATGGCGTGTGTATCAATGATCTAGACTTAAATATTGAGGGCATGATAAAGAAATTTATAGATTATGTGAATATTGATCATGGGACTGTTAGTAAGGACGGGAAATGTAAATTACAGGCAAGTAGAAAATTAGCAAAAGGAATTCAATCTGGAAAATTGAAAGGTACATTAAGAAAACGAGGCAAAAGAATACACAATAAAAGACAGGACATGAAGAATTGTAGAGGAACACAAGGATCCTGGAACACAGATTCTTGAAGGTAGTAGAATAGGATTAGATTGTCATTTAGTCCCTACCTTCCATTTTATCAAAAACTTTTCCTTTTGATCTTCCACAAATCCCTGTACCCCTTCACACATCCTCCTCTCATTTCAAAATCTAATGTATTCCTATCTTTTCTTGATTCTGTAAGGTCACCAACCTCAAATATTAACCGTTTTTCTCTCCTTAGTTGCTGTACGACCTGTGGAGTCTTTCCAGTATCTTTTGTTCTTATTTCAGATTCCTAGCATCTAGAGTATTTTTTACGCCCTGCAATGTTTAATTCAGAGTCCTGATTTTTCTGCAGTCATGTCTCAGTAATCCCTGTCCTATGTAGTTGTTTGAAAGATAGTTTTGCTGTTTTATTTGAGGCAGTGTATATTGTTATATATATAGTGACTAACAGAAGTAATCTTTCACTAGTTATGTCCTCAAATTATTTCCAAACCACTATTTGATCCCTTCATTTACTGTCAAACCACCTCCCACAGTCCCTAAGGCCTCACAGAAACCCCAAAAGAACTGCAAATGCTGTATATTGGAAACTAAAATAGAAATTGCTGAAAAAGCTCAGCAGGTCTGGCTGAGGTCAAGAGTTTTGAGGAAGGATCACTTGACCTGAAACGTTAACACTGATTTCTCTCCATAGATGCTGCCAGACTTGCTGAGCTTTTCCAGCAATTTCTGTTTTTGCCCGAAGACTTATCCTGCTCTTATAAACACAAACTCAGCTGTTAAGTCTCTCATTACACATACTTCCACTTGTACATGTAAAAGTTGCTTAGCATATTTTCCAATGATTTATATCCATTTCCTATTGTGCAAACTGCACAAAATGTTCCAAATGCTGTCTGATCAATGTTTTGCACAAAATCTTCTAACTTTTGCATCCAGGGCCCATATTTAAAACCAAATGCATGCCCACTTCTCTCAATTACAACTGGCTATTGAAGATGTTTGCATCTGTATAATTTCCGAGCTCTTTCAAAAATATTGCTATTAAGGTGTCATTCACTATTCTTAAACAGTTCTATAGCTACTCATGTCCTGAAAGTGTCTCTCTATTCTTCCACACTTTGCCATGCCTCCATTTGCTGTATTCAGCATATTTAGATATTGGTCCTTTGTTTCTCATGTTCAGATCACTTGTATGAGTACTTATTCATTTAAATTTATGATACATTAATCTATGCTTGCTAAGCTTACATAGGTCATTTTACTGACCAATTCTTGCTTAGCATGAGATATTTTAAAATATTCAACTGATTTTGTGTGATGTGATGGGCGGCCCCCACATCAATTTGTGTAAGTTCTCTTCACACTTATTGACTTTCCCACTGGTCTTTCGGTCTTGGACTTTTCTGCATCTCAAATCAGTCTAAACATAATCATCCTGTCGCGACTATCCCCATCAAATCTGCCATGAATTGTTTTAAAATGTTCTTTCATGTTGAGTTTAAATTCATTGTGTAAATGACAGAAATTCATAAACTCAAGATGCCGCAGAATTCAGGTTTTTTTTAAAAATGTCAGAATCAGAAAATCTCTAATTAAATACTCAATTATGTTTCAAGGATCAAACATTATTAAAACAAATACGCAGGAAACAAATACGCAGGAAACAAATCTTCAAGGCAAGTTGCAGAAATTAACAGAAAAGGAGCTCTGCATTAAAATTTTAAGGGGTTTAAAGTGGTATTCTAAAATAATCCACTTTACAATTTTTGCTTTAAAAGAGCACACAGAGACAATTTATGCACAGAGACAGTCAATTAGTAAGGATATTCGAGCAAAAACAGGTATAGTGTCCCAAATGGGAAGAGAATACAGGACGAACTATTGTTGGAATTCTGTGGAACATCCTACGAATAATCATTTATACTAGAAATTTGAAATACATTAGTCAGTTTGCAATACAGTGAAATGTACCACTTCGATCAAATAAACAAAAATATAAAGTGCAATTATTCCTTGAGTAATTGAACCGATAATTCTACTATTTCGTTGAATTTACCACTGTACTTGGAACTACCACTTCATTGTTTACTTCCAGTTGTAAACGATTAACAGACAGCAGTTACTCACCTCTCCAAGTTTATCCAGCTTAACGTAAGTTTCGAGTTTCCCAAATCCAATTTCAGACTATAAAAGAAAGTTAAATTTGCATCACATAATAGTAATTGATTGCTGATCGCATTAAATGTGATTAATTTCTTAACCAGATAATGTAAAGTAGCAATCATATCAATATATGGAAAATCAAACCATAGAACTTTTTCACCAATTTTAATATCATTGCCAAAAATAAGACTTGCAGGATTACCATTCTCAAGTGCTCTTACTATGTTCTCTCACGTTTCATGACTTTGGCGGGCAGTGCTAAATTATTATTACATTAGGGCTTACATGGCTTTGTCCCGAAACTGCCTTTTTTAAACTTACTGTTTCTATATGCTGGCTTTCTGGGTTTTGTTTTCATATGCCAGAGCAAGTGCACAATGCAAAGGGAAACAACAACTCTGCTCTCCTCAAATACGATGGAAATGTCATAAAATTTCCAAGAAAATGTTAAATTTACTGATTCAATTTTTGTCCACCAAATACTTTCAAAAGAATTTGATCTTCCAACTATTATTACACAATTTTCAGTGTAATAATTCACATGTTATTAGCAATAGCCAGGAGACAAATAAGATAATTGTGACCTTAACTATCAGGTCTGCTCTTCAACTGGAGGCAATAAAACATTGGCACATTTGATCATCAATGGGATTCACTGGTATTTAGATGGGAACAATAAGCAGCAAGCACAGCTGCTCAACTGGAGAGAGTTTAACCTGGAGTCAGTATCTAAATTGACATCCAATACATCAAAAAGTTCAACTGAATTGGGTCTCTGACTAAACAGGATGTGGAGGTGCCAGTGTTGGAATTGAGGGGACAAGGTTGGAAAAGTCACAAGACCATTTTATAGTCTAACAGGTTTATTTGAAAACACAAGCTTTCGCAACTGCTCCTTCTTCAAGTGTTAGTGAGAGAGGTAGCATCAGACACAGAATTTATAAGAGCAAAGGTTCACACCATTGATGAGGATGGACTAAACAAAGCTAAGATCCTGTGGATTTTAATCGATTAATACGTATATCCCTGAATTCATTTGAAGTCACTGTCCTGAGAGAACTAAACTTTTTATTATGGTGAAATGGGCCATTTTAGGTCAGACAATGCATATTAGAAAACATTTGGAAAAATGTTTGTAATCTGGCCTTGAGTACATCAGCCTCAAGATTTTATAACCTCTAATAATCACAAGGGCTAATGCTTAGAGATTTCACTTCACAACTGCAATTTTCAGGGTGCTATGCAACATGAGAAAAGACAGAATTTAAAATAAACTGAAAACAACAAATGCTAGAGATCACAGTCAGTCAGGCAGCATCCACGGATGAACAGCAAGCTAACATTGAGTCTAGATGATTCTTCATCGGCTACAGTGAAGTGCTGAAGGCAGAGCAATGTGCAGATTGTGTCATGCAGTGACAGTGGATCGAGCATGGGTCTGAGCGATGGCAGTGGCATGGCGAGGGCTGGAAAGACCGGAGTGGGACTGCAGCAATGGAAAGCAAAGTTGGACTCTCTTAAGTTCTCTCTTTTTATCCCCGAGGCCTATTTTAATTTAATGTGAACGGCATCATGCATGTATGGTGAAGGTACACGCTTTTCACTGTATTGTTACACTGAATACACACGGCAATAATTTCGATTCAATTTACGCTATTGTTTGGGTAGTGGGTATGGGGTACTGGTGAAGAAAAGATGTCGATAGTTCAGATTAAGTGATCAGAATGTGAGAATGGCAGAACAATAGTGTGTCTCTTGCCAGCCTTGTAACGACAGTAACTGGGATGGAAGATGGGGAAGACATCGTAAGTTAAAAGAAAGGGAAGAAATGTCACCCCTTCACCCCCATCCCAGGCCCCAAGAAGACCTTCCACATGAAACAGATGTTCACCTGCACACCTGCTAACGTGGTATAACGTATCCACTGTTCCCGATGGGGCCTCCTCTACATTGGGGAAACCAAGCGGAGGCTTGGAGACCGCTTTGTGGAACACCTACGCTCGGTTCCCAACAAACTGCTGCACCTCCCAGTCGTAAACCATGTATCAATGTGGCCTTTATATGCTTCAGAATCTACCCACCCCCAATCACATTCCATAAACAGCTGCACCTCCCAGTCGCGACACCTATGCTTGGTTCGCAATAATCAGCTGCACCTCCCAGTCGCAAACCATTTCAACTCCCCCTCCAATTCCTCAGACAACAGCTCCATCCTGGACTTCCTGCAGTGTCACAAGGATGCTACCCGAAGGTTCCAGGAACAGCAACTCACATTCCGCTTGGGAACCCTGCAGCCCAATGGTATCAATGTAGATTTCACAAGCTTCAAAATCTCCCCTCCCCGCCACAGCATCCCAAATCCAACCCAGCTTGACCCACCTCCCTAACCTGTTCTTCCTCTCACCCATTCCCTCCTCGCACACGCTGGGGGAGGGGGAAAGCACGCGCGATGGGGGGACAGACAGTGTGCATATGCATGACAAAGAATGAGAGTGTGCGCGCACACATGCGTGTGGAACTGGGTGCATGTGTCTGTGTGTGTGTGTGTGTGTGTGTGTGTGTGTGTGTGTGTGTGTGTGTGTGTGTGCGCGCGTGTGTCAAAATGACTGGTTACAGGAAGGTCAGGGTCCAGCTTCCATGCCGACCAGAGGTGGTCTGCAAAGGGGTCACCCAATCTGCATTTGGTTTCTCCAATGCAGAGTAGACCACATAGGGTGAACCATTTCTTCCCCGCCTCCTTGACCTGGATCTGTGCGTGAGTGTGTATGCATGCATGTGCGAGAGTGCGCAATTGTGGTGAGGTCACCTGTAGTTTGACATGAATTCAAGATCCTGGATGAGACTGTCCTCAATGGTACCAGAGATCATAGCTTCCCCAAGGTGGGTAAACAGGCCCTTCGGCCCAAAAAATCCACACCAATCCTCTGAGTATCCCACCCAGACCCATATCTCGGTAGACCACCTAGCCTATACATCCCTGAAACCACTGGCAATGTAGCACAGGCATTCCACCTCACTTACACATCTTTGGACTGTGGGAGGTAACAGGAGCACCCAGAAGACACGATGATAACGTGCAAACTTCACACAGATAGTCGCCTGATGCTGGAATCGATCCTGGGTGCATTGAGCTGTGAGGCAGCATGCTAACCACTGAGCCACTGTACTGCTGAAACATCGCTGTCAGCCTCTGCTTGGTGACTTGGCATTGTTGCGAATCCTGAAGTCTGCATTGGAGTACGCACAAAGATCTGAGGCTGAACGACCTTTATTGATAAATTATTTCCCGCGGGGATGGTGAATCAATGTTGGATTATTGTTGCGCAGCATCCATTCATACTCTCTCTCTCTCTCTCTCTCAGACACACACTCCTTCTCTTCCCTCCGCAACACCCACCCACACACTCCCTCTCTTAAATATCACTCAACACACACAGACACCCTCCCCTTTCCCAAACCGCACCCCCGCCACATACGCGCACACACACACACCCCATCTCCTCCTTACCCCTCAACACACTCAATCTCACACCCTCTCCTCTCTATCCCCCAACACACACACACACACCCCCTTCCCTACCCGCCAACACACACACACACCCCTCCCTACCCCCCAACACACACAGACACACACACCACTCCCTACCCTGCAACACACACACACACTCTCTCCTCCCTACCCAACACACACACAAACACACACACACACACACTCTCCTCCCAACCCAACACACACACACACACACTCTCCTCCCAACCCAACACACACACACTCCTCCCTACCCAACACACACACACTCATCCCTACCCAACACACACACACTCCGCCCTACCCAACACACACACACTCCGCCCTACCCAACACACACACACACACACACTCTCCTCCCTACCCAACACACACACACACACTCTCCTCCCTACCCAACACAGACACACACACTCTCCTCCCTACCCAACACACACACACACACACACACACACACACTCTCCTCCCTACCCAACACACACACTCTCCTCCCTACCCAACACACACACACACACACACACACACGCTCTCCTCCCTACCCAACACACACACACACACACACACACACACACACACACGCTCTCCTCCCTACCCAACACACACACACTCTCTCCTCCCTACCCAACACACACACACACACACACACACTATCTCTCCTCCCTACCTAACACACACACACACACACTCTCTCCTCCCTACCCAACACACACACACTCTCTCCTCCCTACCCAACACACACACACACACACTCTCTCTCCTCCCTACCCAACACACACACACACACACACACACTCTCCTCCCTACCCAACACACACACACACACTCTCCTCCCTACCCAACACACACACACACACTCTCCTCCCTACCCAACACACACACACACACACACTCTCTCCTCCCTACCCAACACACACACACACTCTCTCCTCCCTACCCAACACACACACACACACACTCTCCTCCCTACCCAACACACACACACACACACTCTCCTCCCTACCCAACACACACACACACACTCTCCTCCCTACCCAACACACACACACACACACACGCTCTCCTCCCTACCCAACACACACACACACACACACACACACACACACACACACACACACACACACACACACACGCTCTCCTCCCTACCCAACACACACACACTCTCTCCTCCCTACCCAACACACACACACACACACACACACACTATCTCTCCTCCCTACCTAACACACACACACACACACTCTCTCCTCCCTACCCAACACACACACACTCTCTCCTCCCTACCCAACACACACACACACACACACACACTCTCCTCCCAACCCAACACACACACACACACACTCTCCTCCCAACCCAACACACACACACTCCTCCCTACCCAACACACACACACTCATCCCTACCCAACACACACACACTCATCCCTACCCAACACACACACACTCCGCCCTACCCAACACACACACACACACACACACTCTCCTCCCTACCCAACACACACACACACACTCTCCTCCCTACCCAACACAGACACACACACTCTCCTCCCTACCCAACACAGACACACACACACTCTCCTCCCTACCCAACACACACACACAAACACACACACACACACTCTCCTCCCTACCCAACACACACACTCTCCTCCCTACCCAACACACACACACACACACACACACACACACGCTCTCCTCCCTACCCAACACACACACACACACACACACACACACACACACACACACACACGCTCTCCTCCCTACCCAACACACACACACTCTCTCCTCCCTACCCAACACACACACACACACACACACTATCTCTCCTCCCTACCTAACACACACACACACACACTCTCTCCTCCCTACCCAACACACACACACTCTCTCCTCCCTACCCAACACACACACACACACACTCTCTCTCCTCCCTACCCAACACACACACACACACACACACACTCTCCTCCCTACCCAACACACACACACACACTCTCCTCCCTACCCAACACACACACACACACTCTCCTCCCTACCCAACACACACACACACACACTCTCTCCTCCCTACCCAACACACACACACACTCTCTCCTCCCTACCCAACACACACACACACACACTCTCCTCCCTACCCAACACACACACACACACTCTCCTCCCTACCCAACACACACACACACACACACACACACACACACACACACACACACACACACACACACACACACACACACGCTCTCCTCCCTACCCAACACACACACACTCTCTCCTCCCTACCCAACACACACACACACACACACACACTATCTCTCCTCCCTACCTAACACACACACACACACACTCTCTCCTCCCTACCCAACACACACACACTCTCTCCTCCCTACCCAACACACACACACACACACTCTCTCTCCTCCCTACCCAACACACACACACACACACACACACACACACACACACTCTCTCCTCCCTACCCAACACACACACACACACTCTCCTCCCTAACCAACACACACACACACACACACACTCTCTCCTCCCTACCCAACACACACACACACTCTCACCTCCCTACTCAACACACACACACTCCTCCCTACCCACACACACACACTCCTCCCTACCCAACACACACACAAACACACTCCTCCCTACCCAACACACACACACCCTCTCCTCCCTACCCAACACACACACACACACTCTCTCCTCCCTACCCAACACACACACACACACACTCGCTCCTCCGGACCCAACACACACACACACACTCTCTCCTCCCTACCCAACACACACACACACACTCTCTCCTCCCTACCCAACACACAGACACACACACTCTCCTCACGACCCAACACACACGCTCCTCTCTACTCAACACACACACACACTCTCTCTCCTCCCTACCCTACACACACACACGCACACACTCTCTCTCCTCCCTGCACACACACACACACACACACGCACACACTCTCTCTCCTCCCAACCCAACACACACACACGCACACACTCTCTCTCCTCCCTACCCAACACACACACACACTCTCTCTCCTCCCTACCCAACACACACACTCTCTCTCCTCCCTACCCAACACACACACACACACACACACACACCTCCCTACCCAACACACACACACACACACACACCTCCATACCCAACACACACACACACACACACACACACACACACACACCTCCCTACCCAACATACACACACACACACACACACCTCCCTACCCAACACACACACACACACACACACACACACACACACCTCCCTACCCAACACACACACACACACACCTCCCTACCCAACACACACACACCTCCCTACCCAACACACACAGACACACACCTCCCTACCCAACACACACACACACCTCCCTACCCAACACACACACACCTCCCTACCCAACACACACACACCTCCCTACCCAACACACACACACACACACACACCTCCCGACCCAACACACACACACACACACACCTCCCTACCAACACACACACACACACACACACCTCCCTACCAACACACACACACAAACACCTCCCTACCCAACACACACACACAAACACCTCCCTACCCACAACACACACACACACACACACCTCCCTACCCAACACATACACACACACACACCTCCCTACCCAACACACACACCTCCCTACCCAACACACACACACCTCCCTACCCAACACACACACACCTCCCTACCCAACACACACACACACCTCCCTACCCAACACACACACACACACACACACCTCCCTACCCAACACACACACCTCCCTACCCAACACACACACACCTCCCTACCCAACACACACACACACCTCCCTACCCAACACACACACACACCTCCCTACCCAACACACACACACACCTCCCTACCCAACACACACACACACCTCCCTACCCAACACACACACACACACACACACCTCCCTACCCAACACACACACACACACCTCCCTACCCAACACACACACACACACCTCCCTACCAAACACACACACACACACATCCCTACCCAACACACACACACACACACCTCCCTACCCAACACACACACACACACACACACCTCCCTACCCAACACACACAGACACACACCTCCATACCCAACACACACACACCTCCCTACCCAACACACACACACCTCCCTACCCAACACACACACACCTCCCTACCCAACACACACACACCTCCCTACCCAACACACACACAGACACCTCCCTACCCAACACACACACACACACACCTCCCTACCCAACACACACACACACACACCTCCCTACCCAACACACACACACACACACCTCCCTACCCAACACACACACACACACACACACCTCCCTACCCAACACACACACACACACACACCTCCCTACCCAACACACACACACACACACACCTCCCTACCCAACACACACACACACACACCTCCCTACCCAACACACACACACACACACACACACACACCTCCCTACCCAACACACAGACACACACACACCTCCCTACCCAACACACACACACACCTCCCTACCCAACACACACACACATACACACACACACACACACACACACCTCCCTACCCAACACACACACACACACCTCCCTACCCAACACACACACACACCTCCCTACCCAACACACACACACACACACACACACACACACACACTCCCTACCCAACACACACACACATACCTCCCTACCCAACACACACACACACACACCTCCCTACCCAACACACACACACACACACACCTCCCTACCCAACACACAGACACACACACACCTCCTACCAACACACACACACACCTCCCTACCCAACACACACACACACACACACACATACACACACACACACCTCCCTACCCAACACACACACACACACCTCCCTACCCAACACACACACACACACACACACACACACACCTCCCTACCCAACACACACACACACACACCTCCCTACCCAACACACACACAACTCCCTACCCAACACACACACACACACACACACACCTCCCTACCCAACACACACACACCTCCCTACCCAACACACACACACACACACACACACCTCCCTACCCAACACACACACACCTCCCTACCCAACACACACACACACACACACACACCTCCCTACCCAACACACACACACACACACCT
>NC_081378.1:51614875-51617375 GCF_030684315.1 Stegostoma tigrinum
ACACAACCTCCCGACCCAACACACACACACACACACCTCCCTACCCAACACACACACACACAACCTCCCTACCCAACACACACACACACACACCTCCCTACCCAACACACACACACACACACCTCCCTACCCACACACACACACCTCCCTACCCACACACACACACCTCCCTACCCACACACACACACCTCCCTACCCACACACACACACCTCCCTACCCACACACACACACCTCCCTACCCACACACACACACCTCCCTACCCAACACACACACCTCCCTACCCAACACACACACACCTCCCTACCCAACACACACACACACACACACACACACTCCCTACCCAACACACACACACACACACACACACCTCCCTACCCAACACACACACACACACACACACACCTCCCTACCCAACACACACACACACACACTCCTCCCTACCCAACACACACACACACACACACACACACCTCCCTGCCCAACACAAACACACACACACACACACACTCTCTCCTCCCTACCCAACACACACACACACACCTCCCTACCCAACATACACACACACACCTCCCTACCCAACATACACACACACACCTCCCTACCCAACACACACACACACCCCTCCCTACCCAACACACACACACACCCCTCCCTACCCAACACACACACGCACCCCTCCCTACCCAACACACACACACACACACCTCCCTACCCAACACACACACACCTCCCTACCCAACACACACACACACACCTCCCTACCCAACACACACACACACACCTCCTACCCAACACACACACACACACACACACACACCTCCTACCCAACACACACACACACACACACACACCTCCCTACCCAACACACACACACACACACACCTCCCTACCCAACACACACACACACACACCTCCCTACCCAACACACAGACACACACACACCTCCCTACCCAACACACAGACACACACACACCTCCCTACCAACACACACACACACACACACACACACACACACCTCCCTACCCAACACACACACACACACACCTCCCTACCCAACACACACACACACACACCTCCCGACCCAACACACACACACACACACACACACCTCCCTACCCAACACACACACACACACCTCCCTACCCAACACACAGACACACACACACCTCCCTACCCAACACACACACACACACACACACAGACACACACACACCTCCCTACCCAACACACACACACACACCTCCCTACCCAACACACACACACACCTCCCTACCCAACACACACACACTCCCTACCCAACACACACACACACACACACCTCCCTACCCAACACACACACACCTACCTACCCAACACACACACACACACACCTCCCTACCCAACACACACACACCTCCCTACCCAACACACACACACCTCCTACCCAACACACACACACACACACACACAACCTCCCTACCCAACACACACACACACACACACACACACACCTCCCTACCCAACACACACACACCTCCCTACCCAACACACACACACACACACACCTCCCTACCCAACACACACACACCTCCTACCCAACACAACACACACACACACACACCTCCTACCCAACACACACACACACACCACCCTACCCAACACACACACACACACCTCCCTACCCAACACACACACACACACACACCCTCCCTACCCAACACACACACACACACACACTCCCAACACACACACACACACACCTCCCTACCCAACACACACACACACACCTCCCGACCCACAACACACACACACACACACCTCCCTACCCACACACACACACCTCCCTACCCACACACACACACACCTCCCTACCCACACACACACACCTCCCTACCCACACACACACACCTCCCTACCCACACACACACACCTCCCTACCCAACACACACACACCTCCCTACCCAACACACACACACCTCCCTACCCAACACACACACACCTCCCTACCCAACACACACACACACACACACACACCTCCCTACACAACACACACACACACACACTCCCTACACACACACCACACTCCTGCCCAACACACACACACACACACACCTCCCTGCCCAACACACACACACACACACACACACACACTGTCTCCTCCCTACCCAACACACACACACACACCTCCCTACCCAACATACACACACACACCTCCCTACCCAACATACACACACACACCTCCTACCCAACACACACACGCACCCCTCCCTACCAACACACACACACACCCCTCCCTACCCAACACACACACGCACCCCTCCCTACCCAACACACACACACACACACACACCTCCCTACCCAACACACACACACACCTCCCTACCCAACACACACACACACACCTCCCTACCCAACACACACACACACACCTCCCTACCAACACACACACACACACCTCCCTACCCAACACACACACACACACCTCCCTACCCAACACACACACACACACCTCCCTACCA
>NC_081378.1:51651928-51656928 GCF_030684315.1 Stegostoma tigrinum
CCTCCCTCCCCAACACACACACACACACCTCCCTCCCCAACACACACACACACACCTCCCTCCCCAACACACACACACACACCCCTCCACCCAACACACACACACACACCCCTCCACCCAACACACACACACACACACCCCTCCACCCAACACACACACACACACACACCCTCCCTCCCAACACACACACACACACACCCACCCTCCCTACCCAACACACACACACACACCCCTCCCTACCCAACACACACACACACACCTCCCGACCCAACACACACACACACACACCTCCCTACCCAACACACACACAACCTCCCTACCCAACACACACACAACCTCCCTACCCAACACACACACACAACCTCCCGACCCAACACACACACACACACACACCTCCCTACCCAACACACACACACACACCTCCCTCCCCAACACACACACACACACCTCCCTCCCCAACACACACACACACCTCCCTCCCCAACACACACACACACACCTCCCTCCCCAACACACACACACACACCTCCCTCCCCAACACACACACACACACCTCCCTCCCCAACACACACACACACACCCCTCCACCCAACACACACACACACCCCTCCACCCAACACACACACACACACACACCCCTCCCTACCCAACACACACACACACACACACACCCCTCCCTACCCAACACACACACACACACACACACACCCCTCCCTACCCAACACACACACACACACCTCCCGACCCAACACACACACACACACACCTCCCTACCCAACACACACACAACCTCCCTACCCAACACACACACAACCTCCCTACCCAACACACACACACACACACACACCCCTCCCTACCCAACACACACACACACACACACACACCCCTCCCTACCCAACACACACACACACACCTCCCGACCCAACACACACACACACACACCTCCCTACCCAACACACACACAACCTCCCTACCCAACACACACACAACCTCCCTACCCAACACACACACACAACCTCCCGACCAACACACACACACACACACACACCTCCCCCCCAACACACACACACACACCTCCCTCCCCAACACACACACACACACCTCCCTCCCCAACACACACACACACACACCCCTCCACCCAACACACACACACACACACACCCCTCCTACCCAACACACACACACACACACCCCTCCCTACCCAACACACACACACACACCTCCCGACCCACACACACACACCACCACCCTACCCACACACACACAACTCCCGACCCAACACACACACACACCTCCCTACCCAACACACACACACACACCTCCCTCCCCAACACACACACACACACCTCCCTCCCCAACACACACACACACACCTCTCTCCCAACACACACACACACACCTCCCTCCCCTACACACACACACACACCTCCCTCCCCACATCACACACACACCTCCCTCCCCAACACACACACACACACCTCCCTCCCCAACACATCACACACACACCTCCTCCCCAACACACACACACACACCTCCCTCCCCAACACACACACACACACCCTCCACCAACACACACACACACACCCTCCACCCAACACACACACACACACACCCCTCCCTACCCAACACACACACACACACACACACCCCTCCCTACCCAACACACACACACACACACACTCTCCCCTCCCTACCAACACACACACACACACCTCCCGACCCAACACACACACACACACACCTCCCTACCCAACACACACACAACCTCCCTACCCAACACACACACAACCTCCCTACCCAACACACCACACACAACCACCCGACCCCAACACACACACACAACCTCCCGACCCAACACACACACACACACACACCTCCTACCCAACACACACACACACAACCTCCCTACCCAACACACACACACACAACCTCCCTACCCAACACACACACACACACACACCTCCCTACCCAACACACACACACTCACACCTCCCTACCCAACACACACACACTCACACCTCCCTACCCAACACACACACACTCACCACACACACCCCTCCCTACCCAACACACACACACACACCTCCGACCCAACACACACACACACACACACCTCCCTACCCAACACACACACAACCTCCCTACCCAACACACACACAACCTCCCTACCCAACACACACACACAACCTCCCGACCCAACACACACACACACACACCTCCCTACCCAACACACACACACACAACCTCCCTACCCAACACACACACACACAACCTCCCTACCCAACACACACACACACACACCTCCCTACCCAACACACACACACTCACACCTCCCTACCCAACACACACACACTCACACCTCCCTACCCAACACACACACACTCACACCTCCCTACCCAACACACACACACACACCTCCCTACCCAACACACACACACACACACACACCCCTCCCTACCCAACACACACACACACACCTCCCGACCCAACACACACACACACCACACCTCCCTACCCAACACACACACAACCTCCCTACCCAACACACACACAACCTCCCTACCCAACACACACACACAACCTCCCGACCCAACACACACACACAACCTCCCGACCCAACACACACACACACACACCTCCCTACCCAACACACACACACACAACCTCCCTACCCAACACACACACACACAACCTCCCTACCCAACACACACACACACACACACCTCCCTACCCAACACACACACACTCACACCTCCCTACCCAACACACACACACTCACACCTCCCTACCCACACACACACACTCACACACACACCCCTCCCTACCCAACACACACACACACACCTCCCGACCCAACACACACACACACACACACCTCCCTACCCAACACACACACAACCTCCCTACCCAACACACACACAACTCCCTACCCAACACACACACACAACCTCCCGACCCAACACACACACACACACACCTCCCTACCCAACACACACACACACAACCTCCCTACCCAACACACACACACACAACCTCCCTACCCAACACACACACACACACACCTCCCTACCCAACACACACACACTCACACCTCCCTACCCAACACACACACACTCACACCTCCCTACCCAACACACACACACACACCTCCCTACCCAACACACACACACACACACCTCCCTACCCAACACACACACACACACACCTCCCTACCCAACACACACACACACACACCTCCCTACCCAACACACACACACACACACCTCCCTACCCAACACACACACACACACACCTCCCTACCCAACACACACACACACACACCTCCCTACCCAACACACACACACACACCTCCCTACCCAACACCACACACACACCTCCCTACCCACACACACACCTCCCTACCCACACACACACACCCTCCCTACCCACACACACACACCTCCCTACCCACACACACACACCTCCCTACCCAACACACACACCTCCCTACCCAACACACACACCTCCCTACCCAACACACACACACCTCCCTACCCAACACACACACACACACACACCTCCCTCCCCAACACACACACACACACCCCTCCACCCAACACACACACACACACACACCCCTCCCTACCCAACACACACACACACACCCCTCCCTACCCAACACACACACACACACACACACCCCTCCCTACCCAACACACACACACACACACACACACCCCTCCCTACCCAACACACACACACACACCTCCCGACCCAACACACACACACACACACCTCCCTACCCAACACACACACAACCTCCCTACCCAACACACACACAACCTCCCTACCCAACACACACACACAACCTCCCGACCCAACACACACACACACACCTCCCTACCCAACACACACACACACACCTCCCTCCCCAACACACACACACACACCTCCCTCCCCAACACACACACACACACCTCCCTCCCCAACACACACACACACACCTCCCTCCCCAACACACACACACACACCTCCCTCCCCAACACACACACACACACCTCCCTCCCCAACACACACACACACACCCCTCCACCCAACACACACACACACACCCCTCCACCCAACACACACACACACACACACCCCTCCCTACCCAACACACACACACACACACACACACCCCTCCCTACCCAACACACACACACACACACACACACCCCTCCCTACCCAACACACACACACACACACACACACCCCTCCCTACCCAACACACACACACACACACCTCCCGACCCAACACACACACACACACACCTCCCTACCCAACACACACACAACCTCCCTACCCAACACACACACAACCTCCCTACCCAACACACACACACACCCCTCCCTACCCAACACACACACACACACACACACACCCCTCCCTACCCAACACACACACACACACACACACACCCCTCCCTACCCAACACACACACACACACCTCCCGACCCAACACACACACACACACACCTCCCTACCCAACACACACACAACCTCCCTACCCAACACACACACAACCTCCCTACCCAACACACACACACAACCTCCCGACCCAACACACACACACACACACCTCCCTACCCAACACACACACACACCTCCCTACCCAACACACACACACACACACCTCCCTACCCACACACACACACCTCCCTACCCACACACACACACCTCCCTACCCAACACACACACCTCCCTACCCAACACACACACCTCCCTACCCAACACACACACACCTCCCTACCCAACACACACACACACACACACACCTCCCTCCCCAACACACACACACACACCCCTCCACCCAACACACACACACACACACCCCTCCCTACCCAACACACACACACACACACCCTCCCTACCCAACACACACACACACACACACCCCTCCCTACCCAACACACACACACTCACACACACCCCTCCCTACCCAACACACACACACACACACCCCTCCCTACCCAACACA
>NC_081378.1:51661928-51664428 GCF_030684315.1 Stegostoma tigrinum
ACCTCCCAACCCAACACACACACACCTCCCTACCCAACACACACCTCCCAACCCAACACACACACACCTCCCTACCCAACACACACACACACACACACACACCTCCCTACCCAACACACACACACACACACACACCTCCCTACCCAACACACACACACACCTTCCTACCCAACACACACACACACACACACCTCCCTCCCCAACACACACACACACACACACACCTCCCTCCCCAACACACACACACACACACACACCTCCCTCCCCAACACACACACACACACACACCTCCCTCCCCAACACACACACACACACACACCTCCCTCCCCAACACACACACACACACACCCCTCCCTACCCAACACACACACACACACACCCCTCCCTACCCAACACACACACACACACCCCTCCCTACCCAACACACACACACCTCCCTACCCAACACACACACACACCTCCCTGCCCAACACACACACACACACACACACACACTCTCTCCTCCCTACCCAACACACACACACACACCTCCCTACCCAACACACACACACCTCCCTACCCAACACACACCTCCCAACCCAACACACACACACCTCCCTACCCAACACACACACACACACACACACACCTCCCTACCCAACACACACACACACACACACACCTCCCTACCCAACACACACACACACCTTCCTACCCAACACACACACACACACACCTCCCTCCCCAACACACACACACACCTCCCTCCCCAACACACACACACACACACACACCTCCCTCCCCAACACACACACACACACACACCTCCCTCCCCAACACACACACACACACACACCTCCCTCCCCAACACACACACACACACACCCCTCCCTACCCAACACACACACACACACACCCCTCCCTACCCAACACACACACACACACCCCTCCCTACCCAACACACACACACCTCCCTACCCAACACACACACACACCTCCCTGCCCAACACACACACACACACACACACACACTCTCTCCTCCCTACCCAACACACACACACACACCTCCCTACCCAACATACACACACACACCTCCCTACCCAACATACACACGCACCCCTCCCTACCCAACACACACACGCACCCCTCCCTACCCAACACACACACGCACCCCTCCCTACCCAACACACACACGCACCCCTCCCTACCCAACACACACACGCACCCCTCCCTACCCAACACACACACACACACACACACCTCCCTACCCAACACACACACACACACCTCCCTACCCAACACACACACACACACCTCCCTACCCAACACACACACACACACCTCCCTACCCAACACACACACACACACCTCCCTACCCAACACACACACACACACCTCCCTACCCAACACACACACACACACCTCCCTACCCAACACACACACACACACCTCCCTACCCAACACACACACACACACCTCCCAACCCAACACACACACACCTCCCTACCCAACACACACCTCCCTACCCAACACACACACACCTCCCTACCCAACACACACACACCTCCCTACCCAACACACACACACACACACACACACCTCCCTACCCAACACACACACACACACACACACACCTCCCTACCCAACACACACACACACCTCCCTACCCAACACACACACACACACACCTCCCTCCCCAACACACACACACACACACACACCTCCCTCCCCAACACACACACACACACACACACCTCCCTCCCCAACACACACACACACACACACCTCCCTCCCCAACACACACACACACACACACCCCTCCCTACCCAACACACACACACACACACCCCTCCCTACCCAACACACACACACACACCCCTCCCTACCCAACACACACACACCTCCCTACCCAACACACACACACACCTCCCTACCCAACACACACACACACACACCTCCCTACCCAACACACACACACACACCTCCCTACCCAACACACACACACACACACACACACTCCCCTCCCTACCCAACACACACACACACACACACACACACACCTCCCTACCCAACACACACACACACACACACACCTCCCTACCCAACACACACACACACACACACACCTCCCTACCCAACACACACACACACACACACCTCCCTACCCAACACACACACAACCTCCCTACCCAACACACACACAACCTCCCTACCCAACACACTCACACCTCCCTACCCAACACACTCACACCTCCCTACCCAACACACACACACCTCCCTACCCCACACACACACACCTCCCTACCCAACACACACACACCTCCCTACCCAACACACACACACCTCCCTACCCCACACACACACACACACACACACACCTCCCTACCCCACACACACACACACACACACACACCTCCCTACCCAACACACACACACACACACCTCCCTACCCAACACACACACACACACCTCCCTACCCAACACACACACACACACCTCCCTACCCAACACACACACACAC